>NC_092167.1:7568552-7603552 GCF_045791955.1 Oncorhynchus clarkii lewisi
TGGGACAGGACAATATAATGTTTCCTGGGACAGGACAATATAATGTTACCTGGAACAGGACAATAGAACGTTATCTGGAACAGGACAATAGAATGTTACCTGGAACACAACAATATAATGTTACCTGGAACAGGACAACAGAATGTTACCTGGAACAGGACAATATAATGTTACCTGGAACAGGACAACAAAATATTACCTGGAACAGTACAATATAATGTTACCTGGAACAGGACAATAGAATGTTACCTGGAACAGGACAACAGAATATTACCTGGAACAGGACAATAGAATGTTACCTGGAACAGGACAATAGACTATTACCTGGATCAGGACAATAGAATGTTACCTGGAACAGGAAAATAGAATGTTACCTGGGACAGGACAATAGAATGTTACCTGGAACAGGACAATAGAATGTTACATGGGACAGGATAATATAATGTTTCCTGGGACAGGACAATAGAGTGTTACCTGGAACAGGACAATAGAATGTTACCTGGAACAGGACAATAGAACGTTATCTGGAACAGGACAATAGAATGTTACCTGGAACATGACAATATAATGTTACCTGGAACAGGACAACAGAATGTTACCTGGAAAACGAGTAGAACATTACCTGGGACAGGACAATAGAATGTTACCTGGAACACGACAATATAATGTTACCTGGAACAGGACAATAGAATGTTACCTGGAACACGACAATAGAATGTTACCTGGAACACGACAATAGAATGTTACCTGGAACAGGACAATATAATGTTACCTGTAACAGGAGTATAACGTTATCTGAGACAGGACAATAGAATCTTACCTGGAACAGGACACTAAAATGTTACATGGAACAGGACAATAGAACGTTATCTGGAACAGAACAATAGAATGTTACCTGGAACAGGACAATATAATGTTACCTGGAACAGGAGTATAACGTTATCTGAGACAGGACAATAGAATCTTACCTGGAACAGGACAATAGAATGTTACCTGGAACAGGGCAATAGAATGTTACCTGGGACAGGACAATAGAATCTTACCTGGAACAGGACAATAGAACGTTACCTGGAACAGGACAATAGAACGTTACCTGGAACAGGACAATAGAACGTTACCTGGAACAGGACAATAGAACGTTACCTGGAACAGAACAATAGAACATTACCTGGAACAGGACAATAGAACGTTATATGGAACAGGACAATAGAACGTTACCTGGAACAGGACAATAGAACGTTATATGGAACAGGACAGTAGAATGTTACCTGGCAAAGATAAACAGAAGTTGTTGTAATATGGAATTTGGAAAGCATTAACATTGTGATCAGGTCATTGTGTCTTGTATGCTACATATCGGGTTTGAGAAGTTAGCGAGGTCAATTTGAGGTCAACTCTGAGTTCAACCTGGGATAACAGGTACCGCGAAAGTGGCTCACCTTTTAGCCAGGTACATTTCTATGGCAACAAATCCTTCAGAACTAACCTGCTCCTGGGCAGGCTAACTCAGAGCTAACTCCATTTATCCTGAATGAAGTGTCTGAGCTGCGAGTTAAGGGCCAATGAAATCAGATTCCCTCCCTCTTGCAAAGACTGTGTCATCATCCCCTTCATTTGAGGAAGACGACCGATTAAATCATTTATTAATCAAATGTTTTTTAGTCAAAAAAATGTGTCATACTGAAATAGTACCTATCACATTACATATTTAGTAATGACAGGATGCATCTGAACGTTTTCTGTGACATAATACAATTATTATTATGGGTAAAAGCGTCATTAATGATACATAATAAAAGAAAGACGGCACTAATTTCAGAAAAACCTGGGTACATCTAGCAACATATGTAGACTTTGTTGTGTGTGTGTTTATGTGTGCATTCCTGTTTACATGGTGTTATGGAGAAACTACATGTCACTTGGTTTAATGTTGTGAGGTTTGGTGTATTGTGTCAGGCATGTGTGTATGTGTGTTTTGTTTGAGTGTGTGTCATTTGGTCTAATGGGGTGTGTTGTATTGTGTCAAGTCCAAGCGTGTGAGAGTGTGTTACTGGTTTATTGTATCTTTATTGTATCTGACGTGTTGGGCCCATATGGCCAGTGGGCAGACTGGTCCAGGACAAAAGATGGAGGATCGTTTGGCAGAGCACGGACTGTTACCTCCGCTGGCTCTCGTTCCTCTCGCTCCCCTATGAGATGAGGTGATACACACACACACACACACACACACACACACAACTCTCACCTTCTGTATTCCTCCCTCTCGCTCCGTCTCTCTCCGTCTCTCTCTGTCTCTCTCTCTCTCTCCCGCTCTGTCCTACACACACACTTACGGTTGAGGTGTTATCAGGTCACTGTGTGAGGTAATGAAGCATTCTGCTGTGTCCTGCCAGGGCATTGGAGTGTGTGCCAGGCAGTGTATGTCCTGAGAGTGGGCATATGTCTCTGAGATGGGCACTGCCCAGCCTGGCTCAGGTCACTGTCCTGCCCAGGACTTCCTGTGCAGCAGATGTCACACCAGCATGGGAAGAGGAAGAGGCACACACACACACACACACACACACACACACACACACACACACACACACACACACACACACACACACACACACACACACACACACACACACACATACACACACACACACACACACACACACACAACGTAGATGGATTTCATGGTGTGTGTTTGTACATATGTGTACATGTGTGTGAAAGAGAGATGGCTACACATACAGCCTTCCTCTCTCCAGTTCATTCTCCTCTGATCACGGTAAAAGGATGGCTGGTCCCATTATGTGTAGATACACGGGGGAAACTGGGGGAATCTCTACATAAATCTAGTCCCCCTCCATCTTACCCTTGGGGGAGGAATGAAGACATGTCCACAGTTAAAACCCACAGGAACAGGCTACCACATAGGTTAGGTCTACACGGCAAAACATGGGCTTTTGGAACATATAGTGCACATTGTGAAGATGTCTACAGACGAAGGGGTTGTCTTCGATCACAGGAGGTTGGTGGCACCTTAATTGGGGAGGACATGCTCGATTTAATGTCTAGAGTGTGGAATGGTATCAAATACATCAAACACATGGTTCCCATGTGTTTGGTGACATTCCATCCACTCCGTTTCAGCCATTATGAGCCGTTCAGCAGTACTACGATTTGTTACTCTTTTCATCACATTTCATCAACTGCAGCCAATGTGAAGATCGAGTTATGAATTTTATTTTCTAAACATTATATGGTTTGGCATTTGAATTCTATTTGAAAGGAGTTTGTAATCCGTCAGCTGGTTTTGTTTTGAACAAAGAGCAGACTGCACATGTAGGCTACAGCCATCCCACTGGTTCTTTGTTTGCTGAGCTCCTGTCAGACAGATTGTCAAAACTGACCTCATTTCCTGTTAACATCCACAGTCACAGTACATGATTGAATTCAGACTGTCTGTGTTTCATCAGTGCTGAGTCGGAATTTGGTCTGAATTCGATAGTTTCACATTCTATGTTCTGCTCGTGTTCTGCTTTAGTTTTTTCAGTCTTAACTGCAATCCCTGCTTTCACATACGTGCTGACTTTTCCTGTTCAGGTAGTGCCTACATGTTCAAACATTGTGCTATATGGGAGTGTTGGCAGAGTGCTATGGTACAGAGAGGAGGAGATGACATGTACATGTACTTGTATATGATTACTATTATGTAAAATATGAACCGTCAGTATTCTCTCACCCGCCTTCCTCCCACATGGCAGTCCAACTCTACTGTGCTGTACACACACACGCACACGCACACACATGCAGGACTGAAACCTAGAGCCAAGCATACATCATGAATTTAGAGCGATGCAGTTTCTCCTGGTGGAACAGAGGAGCCACTTCAGACGTTGAGACCTTGAGTCTTTAATGACTGATGTGTGGGATGGAGCGTTGGGATGGCAAGACGATCTTAGCTTGCTGTGTGTGTTTCTACATGTGAGTACGTGTGTGTATGTGCACAAGCAAGCTTTTGTGTGTGTATACGCCTACCATCAGAAACCCATCAAACGAACAGTTCTTCTGTATCCATGTGCCTGTGTCTTCTCTACACACCACAGGAGGCTGGTGGCACCTTCATTGGGGAGGACGGGCTCGTGGTAATGGTTAGAGCGGAATGAATGGAAATGGTGTCAAATACATAGTTTCTATGTGTTTCATGCCATTCCATTCGCTCCGTTCCAGCCATTACTATGAGCCGTCCTCCACTCAGCTGCCTCCACTGTTCCACACGTACACCTGACAGAGTCTACTATCACCCTGAGCTCCACGGTTGATTTAAACACTTTCCCTTTCATTATTCAGTGCCACTGTAATTACTCTGTCTGAGTCGCGGTGAGCTGGTGTGGCTGCGGCCACAGCTGTTAATGTGAATAACAGGACTGTGGACTGACACTTAGCATCAAGGCCCAAGTCATACTGCTCTGTTTCTGCAGTGCGTCTATCTATAGGGTCCCTCTCTCTCCCGGCCCCCTCCTGTAATGTTCCCCCCTTACGTTACAGCCCTAGTGTTTGCCCGACATGCTGACCAGACCGCTCGCGCTCGTGCGTTCGACCATTGCGCGCTCGTTGATTTTTGTCCACCCACACCAGACGCGATGAGGACATGCAGGTTGAAATATCAAAACAAACTGAACCAATTATATTCATTTATGGCAATTTAGCTAGCTAGCTTGCTGTTGATAGCTAATTTGTCCTGGGATATAAACATTGGGTTGGTATTTTACCTGAAATCCACAAGGTCCTCCACTCAATTAAAGTCCTCCACTCAACAATTAATTAGTGCTAGGCCCCTTTTTTTCTCAATTTCTGCCTGAATGACATGCCCAAAGTAAACTGCCTGTTTCTCAGGCCCTGAAGCCAGGATATGCATATCATTCGCACCATTGGAAAGAAAACACTTTGAAGTTTGTAGAAATGTTAAAATAATGTAGGAGGATATAACACAATCGATATGGTGGGAGAAAATCCAAATAAAAACCAACCAGAATCTTTTTTTTTGAGAGCCCATGCTCTTACAATGGAAAGTATAGGGGCATACTGAACTCTAGCTCCCAGGATGCAATTCCTATGGCTTCCACAGGGTGTCAGCAGTCTATGTTCAAGGTTTCAGGCTTGTAACTTCCAAAACGAATAAGAAATATCAGTTTTAGTATAGGGACACAGTCTTTTGTGTATACGCATGCGATGAAGACGCTCATGCTAAAATCGGTTTCTTATTGAACATACTTCTTTCCGTAAGAAATATTAGAGTTTGATTACATTTTAGGGTATCTGAGGAGCACATAGAAACATATTTTGACTTGTTGAAACAAAGTTTAGGAGTAGATTTTTGGATTCCTTTCTATCCATGTTGAAGGAGTGGATTACTCAAATCGATGGCGCCAACTAAACAGACTTTTTGGGATATAAATAAGGATTTTATCTAACAAAACAACACTACAAGTTATAGCTGGGACCCTTTGGATGACAAATCAGAGGAAGATCTTCAAAAAGTAAATAAATATTGAATCGCTATTTGGGAATTTATGAAACCTGTGCCGGTGGAAAAATATTTTGATGTGGTGCGATATAAGCCACTTGTATGTACCTAAATGTTTAATATCCATAATTTTTATGATTATTTATTTGAGTTGCGTGCCATCCAGTTTCACCTTAGTGCTGCTTTTGATACCATCGATCACCACAATCTTTTGGAGAGATTGGAAACCCAAATTGGTCTACACGGACAAGTTCTGGCCTGGTTTAGATCTTATCTGTCGGAAAGATATCAGTTTGTCTCTGTGAATGGTTTGTCCTCTGACAAATCAACTGTGAATTTCAGTGTTCCGTTATAGGACCACTATTGTTTTCACTATATATTTTACCTCTTGGGGATGCCATTCGAAAACATAATGTTAACTTTCACTGCTATGCGGATGACACACAGCTGTACATTTCAATGAAACATGGTGAAGCTCCAAAATTGCCCTCGCTGGAAGCCTGTGTAAGGAAGTGGATGGCTGCAAACTTACTTTTAAACTTCCTTAGATATCGTGCACCAGCTATTGTTTACAAATATGCATAGGCCCCCGCTCTTGTCTTACCAAAGGCTCTGTTCTCTCCTGCCAATAGAGTGTATAACCCACCAGTTGTATGCTCTTAACGTCGTCGTTCAGTCACAACTCGGTGAAACATAAGATATTGCAGACTTGTTTTTGAGTTGCTGTGCGTTTTGTTGCCAACCTGTTTTGCTACCTGACAAATTTACGGTTTTTACTTTTTAATTACCGTTTATATTTTTGTTTTTTCCTCCTCAACTTTTTCACTCCGGACGCTTTATCTGGACGTGGTTCGTCAGGACCTCCAACAGCCGAAGCTAAGTAGTAACATTAACATGATGCCTTCTAATTGCAGTCGCTGTACTCGCCTTACGGCGAGGATAGCTGTGCTACAAGCCCAGCTTCAGACGCAATCGCTAGGCAAGGGTCATTTCAGTGTAGGAAAGGATGAAACAGCGTCTGTGCCACCAGTAAGTACAGATAGTAGTATAAATCCCCTGGCACAGTCCCCGCAGCCGGACAACTTTCTCACGGTTTCTGGAAGGAAATGCTGTAGGAACGCTCAACCGGTGTCGCTCATTCAGCCGACAGAAACTTTCAACCGGTTTTCCCCATTATGCAGCGGGTCGGAGTCAGAGGCCGAGTCTTCTCTGGTCTCTACTCCTCCCGTTACGGGGTCTGAGACGCCGAAGCTTCCCACCATTAGCTCTGACAAACTGAAAACTCTAGTCATTGGCGACTCCATTACCCGCAGTATTAGACTTAAAACAAATCATCCAGCGATCATACACTGTTTACCGGGGGGCAGGGCTACCGACGTTAAGGCTAATCTGAAGATGGTGCTGGCTAAAGCTAAAACTGGCGAGTGTAGAGAGTATAGAGATATTGTTATCCACGTCGGCACCAACGATGTTAGGATGAAACAGTCAGAGATCACCAAGCGCAACATAGCTTCTGCGTGTAAATCAGCTAGAAAGATGTGTCGGCATCGAGTAATTGTCTCTGGCCCCCTCCCAGTTAGGGGGAGTGATGAGCTCTACAGCAGAGTCTCACAACTCAATCGCTGGTTGAAAACTGTTTTCTGCCCCTCCCAAAAGATAGAATTTGTAGATAATTGGCCCTCTTTCTGGGACTCACCCACAAACAGGACCAAGCCTGACCTGCTGAGGAGTGACGGACTCCATCCTAGCTGGAGGGGTGCTCTCATTTTATCTACCAACATAGACAGGGCTCTAACTCCTCTAGCTCCACAATGAAATAGGGTGCAGGCCAGGCAGCAGGCTGTTAGCCAGCCTGCCAGCATAGTGGAGTCTGCCACTAGCACAGTCAGTGTAGTCAGCTCAGCTATCACCATTGAGACCGTGTCTGTGCCTCGACCTAGGTTGGGCAAAACTAAACATGGCGGTGTTCGCCTTAGCAATCTCACTAGGATAAAGACCACCTCCATTCCTGTCATTATTGAAAGAGATCATGATACCTCACATCTCAAAATAGGGCTACTTAATGTTAGATCCCTTACTTCAAAGGCAATTATAGTCAATGAACTAATCACTGATCATAATCTTGATGTGATTGGCCTGACTGAAACATGGCTTAAACCTGATGAATTTACTGTGTTAAATGAGGCCTCACCTCCTGGCTACACTAGTGACCATATCCCCCGTGCATCCCGCAAAGGCGGAGGTGTTGCTAACATTTACGATAGCAAATTTCAATTTACAAAAAAAAAAAAATGACGTTTTCGTCTTTTGAGCTTCTAGTCATGAAATCTATGCAGCCTACTCAATCACTTTTTATAGCTACTGTTTATAGGCCTCCTGGGCCATATACAGCGTTCCTCACTGAGTTCCCTGAATTCCTATCGGACCTTGTAGTCATAGCGGATAATATTCTAATCTTTGGTGACTTTAATATTCACATGGAAAAGTCCACAGACCCACTCCAAAAGGCTTTCGGAGCCATCATCGACTCAGTGGGTTTTGTCCAACATGTCTCTGGACCCACTCACTGTCACAGTCATGCGCTGGACCTAGTTTTGTCCCATGGAATAAATGTTGTGGATCTTAATGTTTTTCCTCATAATCCTGGACTATCGGACCACCATTTTATTACGTTTGCAATTGCAACAAATAATCTGCTCAGACCCCAACCAAGGATCATCAAAAGTCGTGCTATAAATTCACAGACAACACAAAGATTCCTTGATGTCCTTCCAGATTCCCTCTGTCTACCCAAGGACGCCAGAGGACAAAAATCAGTTAACCACCTAACTGAGGAACTCAATTTAACCTTGCGCAATACCCTAGATGCAGTTGCACCCCTAAAAACAAAAACATTTCTCATAAGAAACTAGCTCCCTGGTACACAGAAAATACCCGAGCTCTGAAGCAAGCTTCCAGAAAATTGGAACGGAAATGGCGCCACACCAAACTGGAAGTCTTCCGACTAGCTTGGAAAGACAGTACTGTGCAGTACCGAAGAGCCCTTACTGCTGCTCGATCATCCTATTTTTCTAACTTAATTGAGGAAAATAAGAACAATCCGAAATTCATTTTTGATACTGTCGCAAAGCTAACTAAAAAGCAGCATTCCCCAAGAGAGGATGACTTTCACTTTAGCAGTGATAAATTCATGAACTTCTTTGAGGAAAAGATTATGATTATTAGAAAGCAAATTACGGACTCTTCCTTAAATCTGCGTATTCCTTCAAAGCTCAGTTGTCCTGAGTCTGCACAACTCTGCCAGGACCTAGGATCAAGAGAGACGCTCAAGTGCTTTAGTACTATATCTCTTGACACAATGATGAAAATAATCATGGCCTCTAAACCTTCAAGCTGCATACTGGACCCTATTCCAACTAAACTACTGAAAGAGCTGCTTCCTGTGCTTGGCCCTCCTATGTTGAACATAATAAACGGCTCTCTATCCACCGGATGTGTACCAAACTCACTAAAAGTGGCAGTAATAAAGCCTCTCTTGAAAAAGCCAAACCTTGACCCAGAAAATATAAAAAACTATCGGCCTATATCGAATCTTCCATTCCTCTCAAAAATTTTAGAAAAGGCTGTTGCGCAACAACTCACTGCCTTCCTGAAGACAAACAATGTATACGAAATGCTTCAGTCTGGTTTTAGACCCCATCATAGCACTGAGACGGCACTTGTGAAGGTGGTAAATTACATTTTAATGGCATCGGACCGAGGCTCTGCATCTGTCCTCGTGCTCCTAGACCTTAGTGCTGCTTTTGATACCATCGATCACCACATTATTTTGGAGAGATTGGAAACCCAAATTGGTCTACACGGACAAGTTCTGGCCTGGTTTAGATCTTATCTGTCGGAAAGATATCAGTTTGTCTCTGTGAATAGTTTGTCCTCTGACAAATCAACTGTAAATTTCGGTGTTCCTCAAGGTTCCGTTTTAGGACCACTATTGTTTTCACTATATATTTTACCTCTTGGGGATGTTATTCGAAAACATAATGTTAACTTTCACTGCTATGCGGATGACACACAGCTGTACATTTCATTTAACATGGTGAAGCCCCAAAATTGGCCTTGCTAGAAGAATGTGTTTCAGACATAAGGAAGTGGATGGCTGCAAACTTTCTACTTTTAAACTCGGACAAAACAGAGATGCTTGTTCTAGGTCCCAAGAAACAAAGAGATCTTCTGTTGAATCTGACAATTAATCTTAATGGTTGTACAGTCGTCTCAAATAAAACTGTGAAGGACCTCGGCGTTACTCTGGACCCTGATCTCTCTTTTGAAGAACATATCAAGACAATTTCAAGGACAGCTTTTTTCCATCTACGTAACATTGCAAAAATCAGAAACTTTCTGTCCAAAAATGATGCAGAAAAATTAATCCATGCTTTTGTCACTTCTAGGTTAGACTACTGCAATGCTCTACTTTCCGGCTACCCGGATAAAGCACTAAATAAACTTCAGTTAGTGCTAAATACGGCTGCTAGAATCCTGACTAGAACCAAAAAAATTGATCATATTACTCCAGTGCTAGCCTCTCTACACTGCCTTCCTGTCAAAGCAAGGGCTGATTTCAAGGTTTTACTGCTAACCTACAAAGCATTACATGGGCTTGCTCCTACCTATCTCTCTGATTTGGTCATGCCGTACATACCTACACGTACGCTACGGTCACAAGACGCAGGCCTCCTAATTGTCCCTAGAAATTCTAAGCAAACAGCTGGAGGCAGGGCTTTCTCCTATAGAGCTCCATTTTTATGGAACGGTCTGCCTACTCATGTCAGAGACGCAAACTCGGTCTCAACCTTTAAGTCTCTACTGAAGACTCATCTCTTCAGTGGGTCATATGATTGAGTGTAGTCTGGCCCAGGAGTGGGAGGGTGAACGGAAAGGCTCTGGAGCAACGAACCGCCCTTGCTGTCTCTGCCTGGCCGGTTCCCCTCTTTCCACTGGGATTCTCTGCCTCTAACCCTATTACAGGGGCTGAGTCACTGGCTTACTGGGGCTCTCTCATGCCGTCCCTGGAGGGGGTGCGTCACCTGAGTGGGTTGAGTCACTGATGTGGTCATCCTGTCTGGGTTGGCGCCCCCTCCCCCCCCTTGGGTTGTGCCGTGGCGGAGGTCTTTGTGGGCTATACTCAGCCTTGTCTCAGGATGGTAAGTTGGTGGTTGAAGATATCCCTCTAGTGGTGTGGGGGCTGTGCTTTGGCAAAGTGGGTGGGGTTATATCCTTCCTGTTTGGCCCTGTCCGGGGGTGTCCTCGGAATGGGCCACAGTGTCTCCTGACCCCTCCTGTCTCAGCCTCCAGTATTTATGCTGCAGTAGTAGTTTATGTGTCGGGGGGCTAGGGTCAGTTTGTTATATCTGGAGTACTTCTCCTGTCCTATTCGGTGTCCTGTGTGAATCTAGGTGTGCGTTCTCTAATTCTCTCCTTCTCTCTTTCTCTCTCTCGGAGGACCTGAGCCCTAGGACCATGCCCCAGGACTACCTGACATGATGACTCCTTGCTGTCCCCAGTCCACATGTTTACTTTGTATTTTCTATGTTTTGATTGGTCAGGGTGTGATCTGAGTGGGTATTCTATGTTTCATGTCTTGTTTGTCTATTTCTATGTTCAGCCTGATATGGTTCTCAGTCAGAGGCAGGTGTTCGCTGTGCTGCTGCTCCAGTTTCAACTGTTCTGCCTTAATATTATTTGACCATGCTGGTCATTTATGAACATTTGAACATCTTGGCCATGTTCTGTTATAATCTCCACCCGGCACAGCCAGAAGAGGACTGGCCATCCCACATATGCTCTCTCTAATTCTCTCTTTCTTTCTCTCTCTCAGGAGGACCTGAGCCCTAGGACCATGCCCCAGGAATACCTGACATGATGACTCCTTGCTGTCCCCAGTCCACCTGACTGTGCTGCTGCTCCAGTTTCAACTGTTCTGCCTTATTATTATTCGACCATGCTGGTCATTTATGAACATTTGAACATCTTGACCATGTTTTGTTATAATCTCCACCCGGCACAGCCAGAAGAGGACTGGCCACCCCACATAGCCTGGTTCCTCTCTAGGTTTCTTCCTAGGTTTTGGCCTTTCTAGGGAGTTTTTCCTAGCCACCGTGCTTCTACACCTGCATTGCTTGCTGTTTGGGGTTTTAGGCTGGGTTTCTGTACAGCACTTTGAGATATCAGCTGATGTACGAAGGGCTATATAAATACATTTGATTTGATTTGATTTGATATTACAGTTTGTAATGTCCCGTTGGTAGGATACACGTGCTTTCAGTTCGTCCCATTTATTTTCCAGCAATTGAATGTTAGCTAGCAGAACGGAAGGCAAAGGCAGATTAGCCACTCGTTGCCTCACCCTCACAAGGCATATTTGATCACTTTCTGCGAAATGTTTCCTTTGTCCAGCGAATCACAGGGATCTGGACCTGGTCAGGTGTCTGTAGTATATCCCTCGCTTCCGACTCATTGAAGAAGAACTACTCCAATTTGAGGTGAGTATTCCCAGTTCTGATGTCCAGAAGCTCTTTTCGGTCATAAGAGACGGTAGCAGCAACATTATGTTCAAAACAAGTTACGAACAACTCGAAAAAACAAACAAAATCGTATTGTTGGTTTAGAGCCCATAAGACAGTACCCCTCCGGCCCTGCGGAGTTTGAGGGTATATGCTCCTAAAAACCAATGAGGTGATGGGAGAGAAAGGACTGGCAGCGCGAGCAGTGGTAGTGCAATGATTGAATAACATGCATGTGTAAATATATTTTGCAACGCTTGCACATGCAAGCGGTGTGGTCAGCATGTTAGCCAGGGGACCGCGTTACGTAAGCACATCAGAGAGAGAGAGAGAGAAAATGTGAAAACAAATCAAATTTTGGTAAACTCCCTTATCTATTAAGTGAAATACCATAGTGTGCCATCACAGCCGAAAATTTGTAACCTGTTGCCACAAGAAAAGGGCGACCTGCTAAGAAGAACGAAGAACACCATTGTTTATTTATTTTCCCTTTTGTACTTGAACTATTTGCCCACTGTTACATAGCCATAATATTTTCTGTAGTGTAATGTTTACTGTTCATTTCTGATTGTTTATTTAACTTTTGTTTATTATCTACAGTAATTCACTTGCTTTGGCAATGTGAACATATGTTTCCCCTGCCAATGAAGCCCTTTGAATTGAACTGAAAGAGAGAGAGAGAAATCCTCCACACGTCTACTGTCATTGAAAACCGTATTCTAAAGTCCGGTGTTATGAGGTCCAATGAGGAATGCCCAGATGTACAGTATGTGGTTTTGTTGATTTGGTAAACCGTGGAAATATTAAAGCATAATATTGTTGGTTGTATTTTAGCTTTATCATTAATCCTCCTGATATTATCGTGTGATCATGGCAGCCATTTTGTTGGTCTGTTCAGTGTTATGCTTCATTCTGATAATTGGTTTAATTACTGTCTGCTACACACATACGAACACACGCACGCACATGCACTCCTAAATGTACACCTGCGTGTTCACCAGTGCATGCACACATGCACACTCCCTCTCTCTCTTTCACACACACACACACACACACACACACACACACACACACACACACACACACACACACACACACACACACACACACACACACCACTTCAGGAATCAGACAGCCGTACACTTACCCTGTATTGCATGAGATTGCTGTCAAAGCTGCTCTCTCAAACACCCCACAGCAACATATAGGTATTTTTCCATCTTTATCTACAATGAGTCACAGTGTACTAGAAAAATGTCTTCAACACAGTGGTGGAATATGTGAGTACTGCAAGTGGCAATACTCCTAGTCTTCAGAGATGTTTGGCTGTATCTTGGACTTTTCTCTATAATATCCTGTGTCAGTCAGGTTGATGTTACATTGATGTCTGTACAGAGGGTGGTATATACTGTATAATGTATAGAGTGCGATTTTGGACATGGACTCTGCTCTGCTGTGATTAACCCTCTGCTTTTCTCTAACCCTGAAGCGGAGACCAGTGAGAGAGGCTGTGGTAGTTCATGTGTATTATTCATGCTTATGGACCAGACTGGCCCTGAGCACTGTCTGCATGTCTGGCTGCAGAGCACCACTGGCTCACTGCACATTAGATTACATGTGTCTGTCTGTCTGTCTGTCTGTCTGTCTGTCTGTCTGTCTGTCTGTCTGTCTGTCTGTCTGTCTGTCTGTCTGTTACTCACACACTCACTCACTCTGTTCTCTCTCTGCTCTCTCACATACACACACTCTCACCAACAAGGATCTAATGGCATCATCTACCTCTTTCTCTCTCTCCTTCGCTCTGATGGACTTTTGCAGTACCTCTCCCCCCTCCCCCAAAGGTTGATCTCTCTGTGAGAATTGATGATGGAGTGGTAGGAGGGTTATTTTATCTTCCCCACACACTGACAGGCTGACAAGGGGGGGCAAAATGCCAGGATGTCTCAATATTCCTTTAGCATGGGGACTTGCACATGAAAAGAGGCTGACATTCAATAATCCTCCTCCTCTGAAAGACACCTATGCAGTAGACACAGAGGGAGAGGAGGGATGGAAGGATGGAGGGATGGAGGCAACAGGGAGGGTGGATGGTTCATTGTGTAATTGGTTATGCAAAATCCCCCCAGTCATGTCTAAAAGGGGAGGCCAGACAGTGGGTAGTCTAGGGGAGAAGAAGAAACCACTCTATGGAGAACTCTCCTCTCTTCTCTCTCTCACGCTCTCTCTGTCTCTCTCTCTCTGTCTCTCGCTCTGTCTCTCGCTCTCTCTCTCACTCTCACTCTCTCTCTCACCCTCTCCCTCTCTCTCTCACCCTCTCTCTCGCTCTCTCTGTTTCTCTCGATTTAGCGTCCCTCTCCAAACCTAGTGGCTTTCCATAAGTGCTTCTTTACTTATGCAGTGGTGTGTGTGTGTGTGTGTGTGTGTGTGTGTGTGTGTGTGTGTGTGTGTGTGTGTGTGTGTGTGTGTGTGTGTGTGTGTGTGTGTGTGTGTGTGTGTGTGTGTATGGTAGTGTGTGTATGGTAGTGTGTGTGTGTGTGTGTGTGTATGGTAGTGTGTGTGTGGTAGTGTGTGTGTGTGGTAGTGTGTGTATGGTAGTGTGTGTATGGTAGTGTGTGTATGGTAGTGTGTGTATGTGTGTGTATGGTAGTGTGTGTATGGTGGTGTGTGTATGGTAGTGTGTGTATGGTAGTGTATGGTAGTGTGTGTATGTGTGTATGGTAGTGTGTGTATGGTAGTGTGTGTATGATAGTGTGTGCATGATAGTGTGTGTATGTGTGTGTATGGTAGTGTGTGTATGGTAGTGTGTATGGTAGTGTGTGTATGGTAGTGTGTGTATGGTGGTGTGTGTATGGTAGTGTGTGTATGGTAGTGTGTGTATGGTAGTGTGTGTATGTGTGTATGGTAGTGTGTGTATGGTAGTGTGTGTATGATAGTGTGTGTATGATAGTGTGTGTATGTGTGTGTATGGTAGTGTGTGTATGGTGGTGTGTGTATGGTAGTGTGTGTATGGTAGTGTGTGTATGGTAGTGTGTGTATGGTAGTGTGTGTATGGTAGTGTGTGTGTGGTAGTGTGTGTGTGGTACTGTGTGTGTGGTAGTGTGTGTATGGTAGTGTGTGTATGGTAGTGTGTGTATGTGTGTGTATGGTAGTGTGTGTATGGTAGTGTGTGTATGTGTGTGTATGATAGTGTGTGTATGGTAGTGTGTGTATGGTAGTGTGTGTATGTGTGTGTATGGTAGTGTGTGTATGGTAGTGTGTGTATGGTAGTGTGTGTATGGTAGTGTGTGTATGTGTGTGTATGGTAGTGTGTGTATGGTAGTGTGTGTATGTGTGTGTGTGTGTGTATTATATGTCATGTGTCTTTGTGTCTATAGTTCTTTGTCTAAATCTGTTAATCCTGTATCTGTTTATCTGTCCCCACTGCCTGTCTGAGTTCCTGACTCCACACACGTCTAATCTCATATCCTTCTGCTCAGCACACTTTAAAAGGTGTGTCTGTGTAGATTTCAGAATACACCTATTTAATAAACACCATATAGTTTCAAGCTTCAATTTAGCTACAGTATCAACCAAATTTATTTATAAAGCCCTGTTTACATCAGCCGATGTCACAAAGTGCTAAACAAAACCACAAACATGGTGGGTAGGAAAAACTCCCTAGAAAGGCCAGAACCTAGGAAGAAACCTAGAGAGGAACCAGGCTCTGAGGGGTGGTCAGTCCTCTTCTGGTCGAGCGTTCTGAGGTTGAGACAGCAGGTGCTGTAGAGAGAGAGTCGAAAGCAGCAGTTCCGGGACAAGGTAGCACGTCCAGTGTACAGGTAAGGGTTCCATAGCCGCAGGCAGAACAGTTGAAACTAGAGCAGCAGCACGACCAGGTGGACTGGGGACAGCCAGGGGTCATCAGGCCAGGTAGTCCTGAGGCTACCTGGTCTGATCCTAGTGCTCAGGTCTTCCGGGCGGGGTGGGAGAGAGAGAGAATTAGAGGGAGCATACTTACATTCACACAGGACACCAGATAAGACAGTATAATTACACTAGATATAACAGACTGACCCTAGCCCCCCGCCACATGGACTATTAGATACTGGAGACTGAGACAGGGGTGGGTCGGGGGACACTGTGGCCCCGTCCGATAATACCCCGGACAGGGCTAACCAGGCAGGATATAACCGCACCCACTTTGCCAATGCACAGCCCCCAACCCACTAGAGGGATGTCAACAGTCCACCAACTTATTGTCCTGAGACAAGGCTGAGTATAGCCCACAAAGATCTCCTCCACCGCACAAGCCCGAGGGGGCGCAAAACCGGACAGGAAGAGGTGACGCACCCCTCCTAGGGACGGCATGGAAGAGCACTAGTAAGCCAGTAACCAGGAGAAAGAATCAATGGCCCACCAGTGGTTCTTAACCAACCTTGTTAGAAACCCTTCCAGAGCCCGTCATCACCTTTCTGGACCCCGTTATCACCCTTCTGGAGCCCATCATCACCCTTCTGGACCCCGTCATCACCCTTCTGGACCCCGTCATCACCCTTCTGGATCCCTTCATCACCCTTCTGGATCCCTTCATCACTCTTCTGGAGCCCTTCATCACTCTTCTGGAGCCCTTCATCACTCTTCTGGAGCCCTTCATCACCCTTCTGGAGCCTTTCATCACCCTTCTGGAGCCCTTCATCACCCTTCTGGATCCCGTCATCACTCTTCTGGAGCCCTTCATCACCCTTCTGGATCCCTTCATCACCCTTCTGGATCCCATCGTCACCCTTCTGGATCCCGTCATCACCCTTCTGGAGGCCTTCATCACCCTTCTGGAGCCCTTCATCACCCTTCTGGATCCCTTCATCACCCTTCTGGAGCCCTTCATCACCCTTCTGGAGCCCTTCATCACCCTTCTGGACTCCGTCATCACCCTTCTGGACCCCGTTATCACCCTTCTGGACCCCGTCATCACCCTTCTGGAGCCCTTCATCACCCTTCTGGATCCCTTCATCACTCTTCTGGAGGCCTTCATCACCCTTCTGGATCCCTTCATCACCCTTCTGGACCCCATCATCACCCTTCTGGAGCCCTTCATCACCCTTCTGGAGCCCTTCATCACCCTTCTGGATCCCGTCATCACTCTTCTGGATCCCGTCATCACTCTTCTGGAGCCCTTCATCACCCTTCTGGATCCCTTCATCACCCTTCTGGACCCCGTCATCACCCTTCTGGATCCCGTCATCACTCTTCTGGAGCCCTTCATCACCCTTCTGGATCCCTTCATCACCCTTCTGGATCCCGTCGTCACCCTTCTGGAGCCCGTCATCACCCTTCTGGAGCCCGTCATCACCCTTCTGGACCCCGTCATCACCCTTCTGGACCCCGTCATCACCCTTCTGGACCCCGTCATCACCCTTCTGGATCCCTTCATCACTCTTCTGGACCCCGTCATCACCCTTCTGGATCCCTTCATCACTCTTCTGGATCCCTTCATCACCCTACTGGATCCCTTCATCACCCTTCTGGAGCCCTTCATCACCCTTCTGGAGCCCTTCGTCACCCTTCTGGAGCCCTTCATCACCCTTCTGGATCCCGTCATCACTCTTCTGGAGGCCTTCATCACCCTTCTGGATCCCTTCATCACCCTTCTGGATCCCGTCGTCACCCTTCTGGATCCCGTCATCACCCTTCTGGAGGCCTTCATCACCCTTCTGGAGCCCTTCATCACCCTTCTGGACTCCGTCACCACCCTTCTGGACCCCGTTATCACCCTTCTGGATTCCGTCATCACCCGTCTGGACCCCTTTTTTACCCTTCTGGACCCCGTTGTCACCCTTCTGCAGCCCTTCATCACCCTTCTGAAGCCCATTATCACCCTTCTGGACCCCGTCATCACCCTTCTGGACCCCGTCATCACCCTTCTGGACCCCGTTATCACCCTTCTGGAGCCCTTCATCACCCTACTGGAGCCCTTCATCACCCTACTGGAACCCGTCATCACCCTACTGGAACCCGTCAACACCCTACTGGAGCCCTTCATCACCCTACTGGAACCCGTCATCACCCTACTGGAACCAGTCAACACCCTTCTCTAAGCTTTATGCTTCAACTCCCTCTAAAGGGTTAAATGGGTCCCTCCACAATACCAGCCAATAGACAAAAAGAGCTTATTCTATTCAAGCTCCTTCAAGTTCTCCTGAAACAACATAACAGAGATAGAACTAGGAGGACAGGTCCCCTTCTCTCAATCTTTCTGTCTTTCTGACTTTCTCTCTTTCTCTAGTTCTCTATTTATTTATGTTTGCCTCTCTCTCTCTCTCTCTCGCTCTCTCTCTCTCTCTCTCTCTCTCTCTCTCTCTCTCTCTCTCTCTCTCTCTCTCATCAACCGATCCTCCCTCCCAATCTCTTTGCAAATGAATTAATTTAAAAAACCCATCTTAGTTAAGTGAAGAGAAGGCTCACTAATGCAGGCTCTTCTGAATAAATCCCAGAGACAAAATCGATGGGCTTTGTTGAAGACGGCACGCTAGCGAACGCAAATGCTAATTTGCACTGCTATTCGTGCGCTGCCATGGTTACCGGAGGGCATCTGAAGGTCACTCGTTCGCACTTCAAGGCAGAGAGCTAACACATGCATACATGCAACAGACTGGAGGATGTGGGCCCACCTCAACAACAACAAAAAAGAGGGGGTTGGGAAGGATAGAAAAGGAGGGTCCAAACTGATGTGGTACTCTGGCTCGCGCATTGGCAGCTGGTGAGGCTGTTCAGAGGGCTAAAACTAACACCCAATCCCCTCTTTACCCTGAGCCCCGCACGCACACCTCTGCTCATCCCTGTCTGGACACAAGGAGATTGGAATGTCCCTCAACTCACCACGTCGCATGGGGTTTCATCTTCCTTTAATCCTACTAGCTACCTGCTGCCGAAATGCCTGAGCCTCCAAAACCAAATTATGGAGGGGAAGAGCATTGTGATGCGTAAACATTCGATAAGGAGAAGGGTTATATTGAAAATGGGATACTGTAGTGTGTGTGTGTGTGTGTGTGTGTGTGTGTGTGTGTTAGACATGGGGGGCGCTCTGTGTGTCCCTCTCCATCTCCACCACCATGAATATTGAACAACACACTCATAAGACGACCCTTCCATGCATTTATTTACATGTAGACTTTATCAAGATACAGTGCCTTGCGAAAGTATTCGGCCCCCTTGAACTTTGCGACCTTTTGCCACATTTCAGGCTTCAAACATAAAGATATAAAACTGTATTTTTTTGTGAAGAATCAACAACAAGTGGGACACAATCATGAAGTGGAACGACATTTATTGGATATTTCAAACTTTTTTAACAAATCAAAAACTGAAAAATTGGGCGTGCAAAATTATTCAGCCCCTTTACTTTCAGTGCAGCAAACTCTCTCCAGAAGTTCAGTGAGGATCTCTGAATGATCCAATGTTGACCTAAATGACTAATGATGATAAATACAATCCACCTGTGTGTAATCAAGTCTCCGTATAAATGCACCTGCACTGTGATAGTCTCAGAGGTCCGTTAAAAGCGCAGAGAGCATCATGAAGAACAAGGAACACACCAGGCAGGTCCGAGATACTGTTGTGAAGAAGTTTAAAACCGGATTTGGATACAAAAAGATTTCCCAAGCTTTAAACATCCCAAGGAGCACTGTGCAAGCGATAATATTGAAATGGAAGGAGTATCAGACCACTGCAAATCTACCAAGACCTGGCCGTCCCTCTAAACTTTCAGCTCATACAAGGAGAAGACTGATCAGAGATGCAGCCAAGAGGCCCATGATCACTCTGGATGAACTGCAGAGATCTACAGCTGAGGTGGGAGACTCTGTCCATAGGACAACAATCTGTCGTATATTGCACAAATCTTGCCTTTATGGAAGAGTGGCAAGAAGAAAGCCATTTCTTAAAGATATCCATAAAAAGTGTCGTTTAAAGTTTGCCACAAGCCACCTGGGAGACACACCAAACATGTGGAAGAAGGTGCTCTGGTCAGATGAAACCAAAATTGAACTTTTTGGCAACAATGCAAAACGTTATGTTTGGCGTAAAAGCAACACAGCTGAACACACCATCCCCAATGTCAAACATGGTGGTGGCAGCATCATGGTTTGGGCCTGCTTTTCTTCAGCAGGGACAGGGAAGATGGTTAAAATTGATGGGAAGATGGATGGAGCCAAATACAGGACCATTCTGGAAGAAAACCTGATGGAGTCTGCAAAAGACCTGAGACTGGGACGGAGATTTGTCTTCCAACAAGACAATGATCCAAAACATAAAGCAAAATCTACAATGGAATGGTTCAAAAATAAACATATCCAGGTGTTAGAATGGCCAAGTCAAAGTCCAGACCTGAATCCAATCGAGAATCTGTGGAAAGAACTGAAAACTGCTGTTCACAAATGCTCTCCATCCAACCTCACTGAGCTCGAGCTGTTTTGCAAGGAGGAATCAGTCTCTCGATGTGCAAAACTGATAGAGACATACCCCAAGCGACTTACAGCTGTAATCGCAGCAAAAGGTGGCGCTACAAAGTATTAACTGGGGGCTGAATAATTTTGCACGCCCAATTTCTCAGTTTTTGATTTGTTAAAAAAGTTTGAAATATCCAATAAATGTCGTTCCACTTCATGATTGTGTCCCACTTGTTGTTGATTCTTCACAACAAAATACAGTTTTATATCTTTATGTTTGAAGCCTGAAATATGGCAAAAGGTCGCAAAGTTCAAGGGGGCCGAATACTTTCGCAAGGCACGGGTGGGCGGGTGTACGAGTGTGTGTGTGAACAGGCTGATTCATGCCTCTATTGGACTTTTGAATACATCTATCTACATTGTGTCATCTATACCTCTGAATATGGCTCTGACCCCACTACAACCTTTTCATGTCCTCAATGTATCACTAAATCACTTAACATAGGACTACACACACACACACACACACACACACACACTCACAGTACCATGTTGGGAAATAAGGTGATGTTAGAAATCAGACAGGCCAAGGAAGGAAAATGTGGTGCTGGATTTGACTGTCAGCATTTTAATTTACCGGACATTTGAGAGATTTATCGGAGCCACATGCATTGGGTGTGTAATGTGATTAGGGTCTCAACCACGGTGCTCACAATGACAGAAATCACGTTTACATTATGGTCATTCATCTGAACAGAACGTGTAAGTCGAGGATGCAGTGATGTGCGGTCCTTCTTACCGAATTCTGATGTTCACTCTGAACATGTTAGAATAACTGTCCACATTTACTTTTCCTCAGCCAACAAGATGAGTAACGAACATCAACATCAGTAACCAATGTCAATCTACTATCTCCCATAGTAGAAAAGTTATTCTACTATTCTATTGGTCAGCTGATCATTCTGTGTGAGAAAAACAGCCTATCCCAGACTCTGGGACAGATGTGGGGGAGGGGGGTGGACGGACGGAAAGAGACAGCAAGACAGACAGAAAACAAGGGAAGGACACCATAGGTGTGTTGTCCAGCAGACCCTGTACGTCATTCTTATTTAAACCAGATCAGGGTATGGAATTCAGTGTTCAATAAAGGCCTTTCAGTATTCATGCGCTCTATTCATGTGCTATCTTCATATGTGATGTGCCAGGGACATCATGGACACCGTCACCTAGAAAACACACCATGTTTTTCAGGTGTGTCCGTCACAGAGATCAGTGGAGTTAAATATGTAATCCTACAGTGTTCCTTCCCTTGTTCTCTGTCTCTCTCAGGTCTCTCTCAGGTCTCTCTCGGGTCTCTCTCAGGTCTCTCTCGGTCTCTCTCTGGTCTCTCTCGGTCGCTCTCTGTCGCTCTCTGGTCTCTCTCAGGTCTCTCTCGGTCTCTCTCTGTCTCTCTCGGTCTCTCTCGGGTCTCTCTCAGGTCTCTCTCGGGTCTCTCTCAGGTCTCTCTCGGTCTCTATCGGGCTCTCTCAGGTCTCTCTCAGGCCTCTCTCGGTCTCTCTCAGTGCTCTCTCGGTCTCTCTCAGGCCTCTCTCGGTCTCTCTCGGGCCTCTCTCGGTCTCTCTCAGGTCTCTCTCGGTCTCTCTCGGTCTCTATCGGCCTTTCTTGGTCTCTCTCGTCTCTCTCAGGTCTCTCTCAGGTCTCTCTCGGGCTCTATCGGTCTCTCGCTACAAAAAAAATCATGGCTTAGACGAAAGAGTTGCAGAAATGTTTTCCATGCAAATGTTTTCCATGCAAAATGTATAATGGAACATTCCTATCAACCGTGTGTGTGTGTGTGTGTGTGTGTGTGTGTGTGTGTGTGTGTGTGTGTGTGTGTGTGTGTGTGTGGAGAGTGCAGCCCTTCTCTATTACTAATGTCTATGTGACTCTGTGTCTCGCTCCTCTCTGACACACAACACTGGAATGAGGTCAGGATGTGTGAGAAGGCTGTCCCTGTCTGTCCTCCAGAACTACATACTATACTACTGTCTGGCTGTCACAGGGATTATGCTTCTCTGTGTGGTTGTCCAGGGTTACTAGAGGGCACAGTCAGTCACCCCACCTGCTGTATGATTAGAGGGGATGTTTTGATCGTATCTTTGTGTTCAGTTAGGATGAACAGACCCCCCCCCCCCCCCCCCACAGACTGTGACCCCTGCACCAGACAGTCTCACAAACACACACACACACACACATTATATAGTATCTAGGCTGGTGTGTGTGTGTGTGTGTGTGTGTGTGTGTGTGTGTGTGTGTGTGTGTGTGTGTGTGTGTGTGTGTGTGTGTGTGTGTGTGTGTGTGTTGGAGGGGGTGTATTGGTGTTTGAGTGTGCGTTTGCATGAGACAGAATGAGAGAGTGTTATTCACATCTGCGTTACGGTCTATAAGGTTTGAATGTGTATTGTTGTGTTTAAGTGTGTGTGGCTATATTTACACGTTTGTTAGGTTGAAACGTTGGTTAAGTTATGTAGGCTAGGCCTATCTCTGTGTGTGTGATGTGTGAGTGTGCATCTATATGAGAAGGAACATTCTCTTCTACTTGGGCCACAATTCAATCAAACACACATAGTATAATTTATGCAGAATCGTATGAAGACAGTAGCTTTTCTCAGCTGTGGGCAGAATGCTTTAGGTTACTGTTGGATAAGCAGGAAGACTCCCTTGACAGGCAGCTACCTGGCAGTATTCAGAATCAGATGTAGGCCTAGATCTATGCAGTAGGCAGTCAACAAAGGTGGCAGTGGGTGTGATTAAATCCAGATGTGTTTTTGATGTTTGCGTGATTGTGTACATCTGCATGAGGGGGCGATGTAGTTACCACTGCTATGTGATAGGCTATGTGTAGTCTTGTGAGGGGCCTGTGTATTTATTTGCCAGTTTCTATGAGATTGTGTGAGTGTATCTTTATGAGGGGGAAGTATGTTTACCACTGTGTGTGTGTGTGTGTGCACGCGTGTGTGCGTGTGTATATCTTTGTGAGGGGGCAGTTTAAATGATTTAAGTCGCCATGAATCATTCGCCATGACTCAACGCCGCTCCCCGCTTTTCCCCCGCATCTCGTGAAGCCGGCACGGCCTGACGCTCCGAGCTGTATGAAAAACACTCTCTCTCTCTGCATCAGCAATCCACACAGCCAGGCTCCTTGCAGATTCCAAGATACATGAATTCTGAATGTTTCCCTTCACCTGTGTGAGTGACGCAAACCACTACTATTCCTTCTCCACTCCCACTTCAGAACACCATTAAAGAATATATCCCTTATTTCATCCTCCAATAGGGCGATGAGATGGCCACCGTTTTACGGTCTCCTAACCAATTGTGCTATTATGTGGGGTTTTTTCGCGATATTTGTTAATTATTTTGCACATAATGTTTCTGCAACCATATCTTACGGCAGCTTCTGGATATCAGGACAGCGATCATTTATCTCGGATTATATGAAGATTTTTTCAACAACAACAACAAGCAGGACTCACACAATATTCTCCAAACACCCTGCAGGGCAGACCAATTATTCTCATGAGGAAGCGAAGCAGAGGAAGAAGAGCCGGATGCCTCGTCCGAATCCGCAGAAGGCGAGTAGGAAAGCTGCCGTTACCGTCAATATTACTCGCCAACGTGCAATCATTGGACAATAAACTAGACGAGGTACGATCTCTAATATCCTACGGAACATCAAAAACTGTAATATCCTATGTTTCACGGAATCGTGGCTGAATGACGACATGGATATTCAGCTAGCGGGATACACGCTGCACCTGCAAGAGAGAAGAGCAAGACGAGGGGGGGCGGTCTGTGCATATTTGTAAACAACAGCTGGTGCACGAAATCTAAGGAAGTCTCTAGATTTTGCTCGCCTGAAGAAGAGTATATTGTGATAAATTGCAGGCCACACTACTTGCCTAGAGAATTCTCAGCTATACTTTTTGTGGCTGTTTATTTACCACCACAGACAGATGCTGGCACTAAGACCGCACTCAGTCAGCTGTATAAGGAAATAAGCAAACAGGAAACCACTCACCCAGAGGCGGCGCTCCTAGTGGCCGGAGACATTAATGCAGGGAAACTTAAATCAGTTCTACCAAATCTCTATCAACATGTTAAATGTGCAACCAGAGTGGAAAAAAATTCTAGATCACCTGTACTCCACACACAGAGACTCGTACAAAGCTCTCCCTCGCCCTTCATTTGGTAAATCCGACTACAACTCTATCCTCATGATTCCTGCGGTCTATAAAAAGAATGGTCAGATGAAGCAGATGCTAAACTACAGGACTGTTTTGCTATCACAGACTGGAACATGTTCCTGGGATCCTTCCAATGGCATTGAGGAGTACAACACATCGGTCACTGGCTTAATCAATGATTGTATTGAGGACTTCGTCCCCACAGTGACTGTACATACATACCCCAACCAGAAGCCATGGATTACAGGCAACATTCGCACTGAGCTAAAGGGTAGAACTGCCACTTTCAAGGTGCGGGACTCTAACCCAGAAGCTTACAAGAAAACCCGCTATGCCCTCCGATGAACCATCAAACAGGCAAAGCGTCAATACAGGGCTAAGATTGAACCATACTACACCGGCTCTGATGCTCGTCGGATGTGGCAGGGCTTGCAAACTATTACAGACTACAAAGGGAAGCACAACCGCGAGCTGCCCAGTGACACGAGCCTACCAGATCACCTCTATGCTCACTTCGAGGCAAGCAACACTGAGGCATGCATGAGAGCATCAGCTGTTCCGGACAACTGTGTGATCACGCTCTCCGTAACCGACGTGAGTAAGACGTTTAAACAGGTCAACATGCACAAGGGTGCAGGGCCAGATGGATTACCAGGACGTGTGCTCCGGGCATGTGCTGACCGAGTGGCAGGTGTCTTCACTGAAATTTTCAACATCTCCCTGATTGAGTCTGTAATACCAACATGCTTCAAGCAGACCACCATAGTCCCTGTGCCCAAGAACACAAAGGCAACCTGCCTAAATGACTACAGACCCGTAGCACTCACGTCTGTAGCCATGAAGTGCTTTGAAAGGCTGGTAATGGCTCACATCAACAACATTATCCCAGAAACCTTAGACCCACTCCAATTTGCATTCCGCCCAAACAGATCCACAGATGATGCAATCTCTATTGCACTCCACACTGCGCTTTCCCACCTGGACAAAATGAACTACGTGAGAATGCTATTCATTGACTACAGCTCAGCGTTCAACCCCATAGTACCCTCAAAGCTCATCACTAAGCTAAGGAACCTGGGACTAAACACCTTCCTCTGCAACTGGATCCTGGACTTCCTGATGGGCCACCCCCAGGTGGTAAGGGTAGGTAGCAACACATCTGCCACACTGCTCCTCAACACTGGAGCTCCCCAGGGGTGTGTGCTCAGTCCCCTCCTGTACTCCCTGTTCACCCACGACTGCATGGCAAGGCACGAGTCCAACACCATCATTAAGTTTGCAGACGACACAACAGTGGTAGGCCTGATCACCGACAACGACAAGACAGCCTATAGGGAGGAGGTCAGAGACCTGGCCGGGTGGTGCCAGAATAACAACCTAAAAATATTTGGCATGGGTCCTGAGATCCTCAAAAGGTTCTACAGCTGCAACATCGAGAGCATCCTGACCGGTTGCATCACTGCCTGGTACGGCAATTGCTCGGCCTCTGACCGCAAGGCACTTCAGTGATGCAACCGGTCAGGATGCTCTCAATGTTGCAGCTGTAGAACCTTTTGAGGATCTCAGGACCCATGGCAAATATTTTTTGTTTCCTGAGGCGGTGTCAGAGGAAGGCCCTAAAAATTGTCAAAGACCCCAGCCACCCCAGTCATAGACTGTTCTCTCTACTATCGCATGGCAAGCGGTACCGGAGTGCTAAGTCTAGGACAAAAAGGCTTCTCAACAGTTTTTACCCCCAAGCCATAAGACTTCTGAACATGTAACCAATGGTTACCCGGACTATTTGCATTGTGTGCCCCCCCTGCTGCTACTCTCTGTTTATCTTACATGCATAGTCACATTAAATATACATCCATGTACATACTACCTCAATTGGCCCGACCAAACTGTGTTCCCGCACATTGGCTAACTGGGCTATCTGCATTGTGTCCCACCACCCACCAACCCCTCCTTTTACGCTACTGCTACTCTCTGTTTATCATATATGCATAGTCACTTTAACCATACCTACATGTACATACTACCTCAATATGCCTGACTAACCGGCGTCTGTATATAGTCTTGCTACTCTTATTTTCAAATGTATTTTTACTGTTGTTTTATTTCTTTACTTACCTACACACACACACATACCTTTTTTTCGCACCATTGGTTAGAGCCTGTAAGTAAGCATTTCACTGTAAGGTCTGTTGTATTCGGCGCACGTGACAAATAAACTTTGATTTGATTTGAAACCTCCAGGGAAAATGAGAACCGGAAAGGAAAACATGGAGGAAAAAAAATCCTGGTTTTCTGGCCTGTCTATTGGCCGGTGCTCATTCTGCACAGAGCTGGCAGTGATAGCATGTGGAATCTTCCATCTCGGTCTTGGTAGATATGGTAAACAGTTCCCCTCATTACACCATTGATCTCTCCACTATTAAAACTCCACCTGGATTGACGTGTAGGTAACACAGTCCGACTGGTGTCCCCCACATTTCTCAGCCAGCTGTTACTACAAAAAACAGAGTGAGCGGAAACTGATCAGGAGATAGATAATAAACTGAAGTCAGAGCTGTGAATGTCTGTCTGGGATTCAGTCAAGGTGACAGACATTGTACAGGACATTAAACACTTTATCTTACTCTCCCATTCTCTACCATTGTCTATTTCTCTGTCTCTGTCTCTCTTGCTCTTGATCTCACTTTGTGTACACACGGACACGGACACACACACACACAACACACACTCTCTTGCACACAAAATCCCACCTTCCCTATCGCACACACACTCACACACACATTGACAAACATGTAGACCCATCAAATGATTTGGCTTTGTGGTGGAGAAACAGGGGAGAAACGTTTTATTTTGTAGAAAAACAGGAAGTCCTTATATTACACAACCCTGAGTCAGTCATTACACGCTCAGCCATTGAGGACCTTTAAGTATTTCCAAGTGGCCTTCGATTCTCACTCCTGCTCTTTTTTTCTATTATATTTATTTTTTCTCTCTCACTTCTGTTCTTAAATTACAGCATGTTGTGCAATAATAATCAACTGTTCAATCTCCTCAATGATTATGTTGAAGATAATGTTATTGTTTTTTCAGGTACTTTTTAATTGTATTTGAAATATTGTTTTCTGACCTCATTTTGGACAGGAGCTATATGCTAACTCTGAATATCAGGTCATTTTGGACAGGAGCTATATGCTAACTCTGAATATCAGGTCATTTTGGACAGAAGCTATATGCTAACTCTGAATATCAGGTCATTTTGGACAGGAGCTATACGCTAACTCTGAATATCAGGTCATTTTGGACAGGAGCTATATGCTAACTCTGAATATCAGGTCATTTTGGACAGGAGCTATATGCTAACTCTGAATATCAGGTCATTTTGGACAGGAGCTATATGCTAACTCTGAATATCAGGTCATTTTGGACAGGAGCTATATGCTAACTCTGAATATCAGGTCATTTTGGACAGGAGCTATACGCTAACTCTGAATATCAGGTCATTTTGGACAGGAGCTATATGCTAACTCTGAATATCAGGTCATTTTGGACAGGAGCTATATGCTAACTCTGAATATCAGGTATTTTTGTGGACAAGGTAGCTTTCCATTCTCAGCCATCCTTAACCATTGTGCCTTAGCCTAGCAGCACAGTAGCTACAAGGTCACTCACATGACCTATGCGAAGCATCATGTGGCCTTCTGGAGAGGTGCTAATGAACCTGTGAGCCATGCCAGCTCCAAGGTGAAGTTCCCGCTTGGTACAGATCTAGGATCAGCTTCCCCTCCCCTAATCCTAATCCTAACCGGAACCATTAGTGTGGCAAACGCAAACTCTAGATCAGCCATATCAGGGGTTTAATCCAAGCCCCGGTACCAGCAGCACAGACACTGCTCTGCTCTACACCCACTGGGACAGGGAAGCCACCACTGGAGTTAAGCTACTGTCTGGGGAGAGAGAGGGAAGGAAGAGAGGATGGTAGAGGAGGGGGAGGACTGGGATGAGGAGGCTAGTGTTACTGTCTGGGGAGTGAGAGAGAAGGGGAGAAAAGAGGGAGAGTGTGAAGGGTATAGGAGGGGGAGGACTGGGATGAGGAGGTTAGTGTTACTGTCTGGGGAGTGAGAAAGAGAGGGAGAGAAAGAGAAAAGAGGGAGAGAGAAGGGGATAGAGGAGGTAGAGATAAGAACTGGTACCAGGCTGTTATCCCTGTAGTGAGACAGAGACAAGGGATATTGATCAAATGAGTGAAAAGTGAAGTGTAGGCCTGGAGAGATGGGGAAATGGAGAGAAACAGCTAGGGAGAGAGGTTGATGCATAGATAGTGTGTGAGAGAGGGGGACTTAAAGGTAGAGTAATGGAGAGAGGGAGAGAAGGATGCTAATACCCAAGGATTAGTTCCACACGTTCTTGGCATTTGTCTGCGTGGCGGTGACCGAGCTTGGCGCGGAGCCACAACGAGCATTTGCTGATTAGTTTGGACTTTTCCTGTCATGTTTGGGAAACTTCCTGTGTCTCCTCTCTCCCTTTCTCTCTATGGACCCGTTCCCTAAGGGATGGGAGGATTCCCCCCATGAAGAGCTGCTACCCTCCCTCTCTACCAAAGGAGCTTCACAAGGCCAACAGAACACACCTGGGGGGAAAGTAGGTTAGCCATGAATCTACCCGCCACGAGGCACGAACACACAACATCCTTGCAGAGAAGAAGCGGAGTGGGTAATCTTTCATCTTTAAGCTTTGAGTCAGAAAAACAGGTCCATGGAAATTATAGTGGGTTGTAGTCGAATGTATACTGTAATATGCTAAAATATGCTCATAAATGGGCAATTTTATTGGTTTGGCGTTGGTGGAAAAGGGCGGGTCGTTGTTTTTCCTTTTAATTCTCAGGGTCGTGAAGTACGCTGCATTACCCTTTTTAGTTTCTTAATTGTTTTCTCTCTCTCCTCCTTTCTGAGAATGAGAATATTTTCAATCCAAATAACTCATCGCTTTTTCGACTTTGACTCTACCTCTGAACTGTGTGGGTAAAGTGTCATTTTCACAACACATCCCATACCTATGGATAACATTAGATATGTTACTTTGCACTGTATATTTTTGATAACCATAGAATAATTCTAAGAGTAAATTCTCAAACTTAAAGTCAATTCTCATACTTGCGTGGCACATGGCTAGGGTACTCGTTTAAAACTACGAGGCTGCTCAAGCGATCTCCCACTCTGTAACATGAAGTGTCTGCCCGTCTGGCAACCAGTCTCATAAAACATGGAACAAGATGCAATTAACCCATTAAGGGCTTTAGGCTGCATGGACATGTGCCACCTGTATCCAGGAGGCACTACTCCTCATCACTCATTTATGATCAGGCTACTCTCTCTCTCTCTCTCTCTCTAAATCTCTCACTCTCTTTTGTCTCTCTTTTTCTAAAATTTGCTTTCTTTCTCAATCCCTCTTTATATCCCCCTCTCCGCTCTCTCTCTCTCTCTATGGGGCCTTAACAGCCAAAGCGCTTTGAAGCTGGTCGTCGAGGGCCTAGTGCTTTTAGAAGTGTGTTTATGTAACCATGATGTCATCTCCTCTCTTCCCCCCTCCCCTCCCCCTCTGAGGATGTAATATTCCTAAATGAGGGACAGATTCCTTTGGAAAGAGATTGTAGGATGGTGGTTCACCGGCCCCGGTTGGGAATAAATGTGTTTGGATGTGCAGTTGGGCCTGAAGCCCTATAGCTGTCATCAGTATTGGGATGGATCTGATCTGGTCACCTGAGAGCCTGGTGTAATATTGACTAATCACTCAGTATGTTTTGATGAAACCAGCTAAGGATTTGTTCAATGTGATGCATGATAAACAAAATCTGCAATCAGAAGGCCTTAAGAGTAAATGTTTTCATTTCTTTCCAATGAGCTTGTTCTCATTTGACGTGTTGCAGCTTCATAAGATTTCCAGATGTCATGACAACCAGAGATACAAGCCTACAGTAAACCGCTCAGAAAAATGAAACTTGAAAGACAGTAAATACACACTAATTTCTGAGAAAGCTTGTGGGGTTTTAGAGAAGTCACTGCATCTCAAGCTAAGTACACAATGTCTAGGCAATGGGCATTTAATATCTGAATCCATTTGTTTGCTACTATTATTGTCCCGACTTGGTATTCTGGGTAAAAAGACTAGAATCACTTCTTCACTGGCTAAATGTGACACACCACTAAGCCATACAAAGGCACTAAAGCTCTTTCCACCAGCGGTTGGGACTGAATACACATACACACACAAACACATGCCTAGCGATGAATAAAACATACACACACTCACAGATGCCTGTCCGCAATAAGTCAAACATACACACAAACATACATACACACAGACCGTGCAGAATATTCACAGTCTGTAGCATGATGACATCACCTCTGCTCAAGTTTTTACCATACCAGGGGTTGTTAGAGAAAGAGAGAGAGAAAGGGAGAGAGAGTTCTAAACAATAGAAATAGAGAGTGAGAGAAAGGGAGAGAGTGTCACGTTCGTCATAATGATCGGGCCAAGGTGCAGTGTGGTATGCGTACATTCTTCTTTATTATAAGAATGAACACTGAACAAAATGAACCGTGAAGCTAATATGAGTAGTGCAGACAGGCAACTAAACATAGAACAACAACCCACAAACACAAAAGGGAAATGGCCACCTAAATATAATCCCCAATCAGATACAACGATAAACAGCTGCCTCTGATTGGGAACCATATCAGGCCACCATAGACGTAAGTACGTAGACCTACAAAACCTCTAGACATATAAAAACCCTAGACATACAAAAACCCTAGACAATACAAAAACTAGCATACCCACCCTTGTCACACCCTGACCTAACCAAAATATAAAGAAAACAGAGATATTAAAGGTCAGAGCGTGACAGTAAAACCGGACCGTGGATCATCGCCGGAGGCTCTGGACTGCGAATCATCCCCGAAGACCCCGGACTGTGGCTTGTCGCCGGAGGCTCCGGACTGTGATACGTCACCGGAGGTTCCGGACTGGGGACTGTGGCCGGAAGCTCTGGACTGTGGACTGTGGCCGGAAGCTCTGGACTGGGGACTGTGGCCGGAAGCTCTGGACTGGGGACTGTGGCCGGAAGCTCTGGACTAGGGACTGTCACCGGAAGCTCTGGACTGGGGACTGTCGCCGGAAGCTCTGGACTGCGGAGGCGCACTGGATACCTGGTGCAAAGTGCTGGCACTGAAGACACGCACCTCAGGGCGAGTGCGAGGAAGAGGCACAGGACGTACTAGACTGTGGAGGCGCACTGGATACCTGGTGCGTGGTGCAGTCACTGGTGGTACCAGGCTGGGGACACGCACCACAGGGCGAGTGCGGGGAGCGGGCACAGGCACAGGACGTACTGGACTGTGGAGGCGCACTGGAGATCTGGAGCGTAGAGCTGGCACAGTTTGTTCTGGCTGGATGCTCACTTGAGCCCGGCCAGTGCGGGGCGCTAGCGCAGGAGAGACACAGAACGCAGAGCCGGCGCAGGTTATAATTGTCTAAGCAGATGTACTGGAGACCAGGAGCGCTGAGCTGGCACCATCTGTCCTGGCTGGATGCTCATTCTAGCGCCGCAAATGCGAGGAGCTGGAAAAGAGCGCACCGGGCTATAAATGCGAACTGGAGACACCGTGCGCATGCCTGACCAGTCACACGCTCCCCACGGTAGGCAGGAGGAGTTGGCTCAGATCTCCAATCTGACTCAGCCAATCTCCTCGTGTGCCCCCACCCCAAAACATGTCTTGGGGCTGCCTCTCTTGCTTGCCACGTTTGTATTTCTCCTCGTAATATCGCCGTTCTGCTTTCGCTGCCTCTATTTCTTTTTTAAAAAAATTTTTTTTTACCTTTATTTAACTAGGCAAGTCAGTTAAGAACAAATTCTTATTTTCAATGACGGCCTAGGAACAGTGGGTTAACTGCCTGTTCAGGGGCAGAATGACAGATTTGTACCTTGTCAGCTTGGGGGATTGAACTTGCAACCTTCCGGTTACTAGTCCAACGCTCTAACCACTAGGCTACATGCCTTCGGAAGGCGATACTCCCCAGCCTGCGTCCAGGGTCCTGCTCCATCCAGGATCTCCTCCCATGTCCATTTCTCCATAAAACGCTGCTCCTCCTTACCACGCTGCTTGGTCCTTTTGTGGTGGGTTCTTCTGTCACGTTCGTCATAATGATCGGGCCAAGGTGCAGTGTGGTATGCGTACATTCTTCTTTATTATAAGAATGAACACTGAACAAAATGAACCGTGAAGCTAATATGTGTAGTGCAGACAGGCAACTAAACATAGAACAAGAAACCACAAACACGAAAGGGAAAATGGCCACATAAATATAATCCCCAATCAGAGACAACAATAAACAGCTGCCTCTGATTGGGAACCATGTCAGGCCACCATAGACATATAAATACCTAGACCTACAAAACCCCTAGACATACAAAAACCCTAGACAATACAAAAACTAGCATACCCACCCTCGTCACACCCTGACCTAACCAAAATATAAAAGAAAACAGAGATATTAAAGGTCTGAGCGTGACAGAGAGAGAGTTCTAAACAATAGATAGAGAGAAAGGGAAAAGGGAGAGAGAGAAAGGGAGAGAGAACGGGAGAGAGAATGGGAGAGAGAGAAAGGGAGAGAGAATGGGAGAGAGAGAAAGGGAGAGAGAGAAAGGGAGAGAGAAGGGGAGAGAGAGAAAGGGAGAGAGAACGGGAGAGAGAGAAAGGGAGAGAGAAAGGGAGAGAGAGAAAGGGAGAGAGAGAAAGGGAGAGAGAACGGGAGAGAGAGAGTTCTAAACAATAGATAGAGAGAAAGGGAAAAGGGAGAGAGAGAAAGGGAGAGAGAAAGGGAGAGAGAACGGGAGAGAGAGAAAGGGAGAGAGAAAGGGAGAGAGAGAGTTCTTAACAATAGATAGAGAGAAAGGGAAAAGGGAGAGAGAGAAAGGGAGAGAGAAAGGGAGAGAGAACGGGAGAGAGAGAAAGGGAGAGAGAACGGAAGAGAGAGAAAGGGAGGGAGAAGGGGAGAGAGAGAAAGGGAGAGAGAACGGGAGAGAGAGAAAGGGAGAGAGAACGGGAGAGAGAGAAAGGGAGAGAGAACGGGAGAGAGAGAAAGGGAGAGAGAAAGGGAAAGATACAGTTCTAAACAATAAATCAAATCAAATCTAATTTTATTGGTGACATACACATGGTTAGCAGATGTTAATGCGAGTGTTGCGAAATGCTTGTGCTTCTAGTTCAGACTGTGCAGTAATATCTAATAAGTAATCTAACAATTTCACAACAACTACCTTATACACACAAGTGTAAAGGAATGAATAAGAATATGTACATATAAATATATGGAATAGCGATGGCCGAACGGCATAGGCAAGATGCAGTAGATGGTATCGAGTACAGTATATACATATGAGATGAGTAATATAGGGGATGTAAACATTATATAAAGTGGCATTGTTTAAAGTCACTAGTGATACATTTATTACATCCAATTTGTTATTATTATGTGGCCAGAGATTTGAGTCAGTATGTTGGCAGCAGCCACTCAATGTTAGTGGTGGCTGTTTAACAGTCTGATGGCCTTGAGATAGAAGCTGTTTTTCAGTCTCTCGGTCCCAGCTTTGGTGCACCTGTACTGACCTCGCCTTCTGGATGATAGCGGGGTGAACAGGCAGTGGCTCGGGTGGTTGTTGTCCTTGATGATCTTTATGGCCTTCCTGTGACATCGGGTGGTGTAGGTGTCCTGGAGGGCAGGTAGTTTGCCCCCGGTGATGCTTTGTGCAGACCTCACTACCATCTGGAGAGCCTTACGGTTGTGGGCGGAGCAGTTGCCGTACCAGGCGGTGATACAGCCCGACAGGATGCTCTCGATTGTGCATCTGTAAAGGTTTGTGAGTGTTTTTGGTGATAAGCCAAATTTCTTCAGCCCCCTGAGGTTGAAGAGGCACTGTTGTGCCTTCTTCACCATGCTGTCTGTGTGGGTGGACCATTTCAGATTGTCCGTGATGTGTACGCCGAGGAACTTAACTTTCCACCTTCTCCACTGCGGTCCCATCGATGTGGATAGGGGGGTGCTCCCTCTGCTGTCTCCTGAAGTACACAATCATTTCCTTTGTTTTGTTGACACGTTGACAGGTTATTTTCCTGACATCACACTCCGAGGGCCCTCACCTCCTCCCTGTAGGCTGTCTCGTCGTTGTTGGTAATCAATCCTACCACTGTAGTGTCGTCTGCAAACTTGATGATTGAGT
>NC_092167.1:7606052-7608552 GCF_045791955.1 Oncorhynchus clarkii lewisi
ATACAGTCTGTTGACTGACTGACTGTATCTGTGTATAATAATCCTGGGCAAGAGAGTTTCATCGTCGTTGGTTGTGCAGATTTTTATGTATGATGTAAGCAGGGGTGACAGGTCTCATTTTAAGGGCCCTGTTCAGTGTTCTATCAAACCAAGTCCAAAAATGCTATATAGGTAACCTACAAGTTCTAACTCACATACTCCACACATGAAAAATGAAATGACAATTGCATGTTGATTCCATTATGATTTATAATGCATACAGAGCTTAATTTATCAATTGGGAGGTTTCGGAACAAAAAGTGACCTGGGGGGCTCTGAGGTCCTGAAACGCATTTAAAATAAATCACCTATATAATAGAGCTTTGCATGCCTATTATGGCTTTTGCATAGAGCAGTAGAGTAGAGGCACTTACAGAAGACGTTTTTGCATAGAGCAGTAGAGTAGAGGCACTTACAGAAGACGTTTTTGCATAGAGCAGTAGAGTAGAGGCACTTACAGAAGATACACACATTTTTAAGCTTAGGGTCCAAGAAAAATGTTGCCTTTTATAAATGTATTTCATGCGATTCTACATCATTTTAGAGACTTCAGCAAATATTTTTTAATACCTCACAAATTACAAATCTGAGAACTTGAATCCATCAAAAGCCTCGACCTAGGTGTGGAGACATATTGTACAGTATGAGGAGGACATTATAGACCTGAAAAAGCTTTTCAGTTTCTCTGACTCACCCAATGATGTGCAGCTCACTCACTGGCGATGGCCGATGCTCTCGTGCCTAAAGCCTACCTCTCTCTTGTTTAACTTTGTAAAACAATCCTGTTTGCTCAATAGGCCTATTTGAAAGTTGATCACATATCTGGTAGCCTACAGATGGATTACTCTTCTCTTTTCAGCAGAATCCATCTGCCTTCAAGTCTGTGTTTTCGTGCGATGTTTGGCTATTTGAAATATTGTGAAAGGCCTGTTTTGGCGGAATGCTGTTCACTGACAGATTTGCCGCACGTTCCAGACTTTAGGCAATAACTTGTGATTGGGCTACACACAATCCACAGCTAGCCTATTTACAAAAAAAAGCTATTGATCCTCCATGGCGAAACCAAATACCTACTGTATTCTGAATTATTTCATGTTTTTCTGAACAGACAGCAGTAATTCTATAACATATTTAAATTTATCAGGGGTGCTGTAGCACCTCCAGCACCCTTCCCACAGGTACGCTGAGAAAAAAAGAGATCCCATTTTGGGTCCAGGTTGAACCCTCTTTGGTTCCAGGTAGAATTACATGGGGTTCCATGTTGAACCCAATGTAGAAAGGGTTATACCTTGAACCAAAAGGGTTATACCTTGAACCAAAAGGGTTATACCTTGAACCAAAAGGGTTATACCTTGAACCAAAAGGGTTATACCTTGAATCAAAAGGGTTATACCTTGAATCAAAAGGGTTATACCTTGAATCAAAAGGGTTATACCTTGAATCAAAAGGGTTATACCTTGAATCAAAAGGGTTATACCTTGAACCAAAAGGGTTATACCTATGGGGACAGCCGAAGAGCCCTTCCTATGGGGACAAGCCGAAGAAGGGTTATACCTTGAACCAAAAGGGTTATACCTTGAACCAAAAGGGGTTTTCCTATGGGGACAGCCGAAGAACCCTTCCTATGGGGACAGCCGAAGAACCCTTCCTATGTGGACAGCCAAAGAACCCTTCCTATGGGGACAGCCGAAGAGCACTTCCTATGGGGACAGCCGAAGAACCCTTCCTATGGGGACAGCCAAAGAACCCTTCCTATGGGGACAGCCGAAGAGTCCTTCCTATGGGGACAGCCGAAGAGCCCTTCCTATGGGGACAGCCGAAGAGCCCTTCCTATGGGGACAGCCGAAGAGCCCTTCCAATGGGGACAGCCGAAGAGCCCTTCCAATGGGGACAGTCGAAGAGCCCTTCCTTCCAGAGCCCTTCCTATGGGGACAGCCGAAGAGCCCTTCCAATGGGGACAGCCGAAGAGCCCTTCCAATGGGGACAACCGAAGAGCCCTTCCTATGGGGACAGCCGAAGAGCCCTTCCAATGGGGACAGCCGAAGAGCCCTTCCAATGGGGACAACCGAAGAGCCCTTCCAATGGGGACAGCCGAAGAGCCCTTCCAATGGGGACAGCCGAAGAGCCCTTCCAATGGGGACAGCCGAAGAGCCCTTCCAATGGGGACAGCCAAAGAGCCCTTCCAATGGGGACAGCCGAAGAACTCTTCCTATGGGGACAGCCGAAGAGCCCTTCCAATGGGGACAGCCGAAGAGCCCTTCCAATGGGGACAGCCGAAGAACCCTTCCTATGGGGACAGCCGAAGAACCCTTCCTATGGGGACAGCCGAAGAGCCCTTCCTATGGGGACAGCCGAAGAGCCCTTCCTATGGGGACAGCCGAAGAGCCCTTCCTATGGGGACAGCCGAAGAGCCCTTCCTATGGGGACAGCCGAAGAGCCCTTCCTATGGGGACAGCCGAAG
>NC_092167.1:7613552-7676052 GCF_045791955.1 Oncorhynchus clarkii lewisi
CGGGCCATGGATCATCACTGGAGGCTTCGGGCCATGGATCACCACTGGATGCTTCGGGCCATGGATCATCACTGGAGGCTTCGGGCCATGGATCATCACTGCAGGCTCCGGGCCATGGATCATCACTGGAGGCTTTGTGCCATGGATCATCTCTCGAGGCTTCTTGTGTGGAGCAGTCACAGGACATACCAGGCTGGAGACACGCACTGGTGGCCGGATGCATGGATATAGCACAGGATATACTGGACCGTGGAGGCACACTGGAGGTCTGGAGCGTAGAGCTGGCACAACCCGTCCTGGCTGGATTCTCACTTTAGCCCGGCAAGTGCGGGGCGCTGGCACAGGACGCACTGGGCTGTGAAGGCGCACTGGAGACACAGTGCGTAGAGCCGGCGCAGGATATCCTGGACCGAGGAGGCGCAGTGGAGAATGATAATGATATTGTTCCAACCGGAGAATTCCATTGTCTGTAGAAAAGCAATGGAACGAGAGATACCTCATGTGAAATGCATGTGACTGAGAACAAGGCTGTAGGCAGACCCCTTAGTCAAACAGCTCCCATTCGGCCCCCCTTCACATGAGCAGCCTGAAACAAAATTCTAAAGACTGTTGACATCTAGTGGAAGCCCTAGGCAGTGCAAAATAACCCATATCCCAATGTGTATTTGATAGGGGTGAGTTCAAAAACTACAAACCTCAGATTTCCCACTTCCTGTTTGGATTTCTTCTCAGGTTTTTGCCTGCCATATGAGTTCTGTTATACTCACAGACATCATTCAAACAGTTTTAGAAACTTCAGAGTGTTTTATATCCAATACTAATAATAATATGCATATATTAGCATCTGGGACTGAGTAGGAGGCAGTTCGCTCTGGGCACGCTATTCATCAAAAAGTGAAAATGCTGCCCCCTATCCCAAAGAAGTTATGTTGGATTATAATCTAATTGGAAGGTTGTGGGAACGTTAGGTAATGTCCTAAACTGTTCTTGTTTTACTGGGAGGTAACTGTTAAGTATTGCAGCATTGAACTATGTACCAGAGATGACTTGCGTCCCAAATGGCATCCTACTGCCTATTTTGTGCACTACTTTTGACCTAGGGCTCTGATCATAAGTAGTGCACTATATAGGGAATAGGGTGCCTTTCAGGACACAGGAACCATCTCTCTCTCAACAGACACAAGCTAACCTGTGCCCTAGTCTAATTGGTCACGGTGATCTCCACAGTGAGGCAGGCAGGAATACACATTATGCACACAGCCCGTTCTTGTACTGTGTGTGTGTGTGTGTGTGTGTGTGTGTGTGTGTGTGTGTGTGTGTGTGTGTGTGTGTGTGTGTGTGTATGTGTGTATGTGTGTGTGTGTGTGTGTGTGTGTGTGGGTGGTTGTGCTTATATTCTTGTGTGTGTGGGGCTTTTGATTTTCTGTCTATCAGAAAGTGGGTCACCATTTCCGTCTCAGCTGGGGTTTCTGGACTGTTGCATGGCTGTTTGGGTTGGACAATGTGGTGAACACCTCCACTGCCCTCCCATTGTGTGTTGGTGCTTGCGTGCATGCACGCGCACACTTCTTTCTCTCTGTGTGTGTAGTGTGTGTGTGTGTGTGTGTGTGTGTGTGTGTGTGTGTGTGTGTGTGTGTGTGTGTGTGTGTGTGTGTGTGTGTGTGTGTGTGTGTGTGTGTGTGTGTGTGTGTGTGTGTGTGTGTGTGTGTGTGTGTTGTGCTTGTGTGCAGCTGTCTACGCATGTTTGTGTGTTGGACGTATTAGGGCCTAGAGTGTGGTTGCATCCGGTGCTTGACTTGGGCAGGAGCTCACCAGAGCTGAGTACCTGCACTTCTATTTTTCTACTGCTTTAGCTCCTGTACCTCTTATAAAATATTAGCTAAAAGGTATTTAAATATAAACAATAACGGCACCCAAAATAAGTACTGCACCTATTTCAATCCAAGTCAAGCACTGGTTGCGTCACTATAAGACAACGGACTGGAATTGGTTGCTGGTGTAATTCTATGCGTTCCATTCAGAGACATATTGACATTGACATGCCTTTAAAATCTGTTGTCAAAACACACTAGAGGATTTGATTGAACTAATAAAGTTCTGCAGCCTATCCTGCCATCTGTGAGTTCATTGAATTTGTTTCATTAGGAAAGGTCTGTTTTGGCACTAGGGCGTAGCTAGCTAGAGAGATTTGGGGTATTCTCAGATTTTATTCTCAGATTTTTTGTTTAGGAATAGTTTATCCAAATGCTGTATCATAAAAAAATATATATATATAATAACTGCAACCTGCGATAAGGTTTTCCTAAGGTCTACATGGCTACAGCTACCACAGGCTAACGTTAGCATGGATTACCCCCGATAAACACTGAGCTTCATAGCCCATGTTAGCATTAATTGTAGCATTACTACAATGTATTAAAGCTACAATCTGGGATTAAAAAAACAACAACAAAATGGTCAAATATAAAATTGAAATGACCTTTGAACTGATTCCCAAATCCCAGACTGTAGCTTTAATGAATGTAGTGTTCTGAAAAGCTGTTGAATAACCTATACGTCAAGTGTGAATGTGAATGCTTTCAATTGTGATTCTAATAAATTCAACCAGCATTGTAAGTACTGCAAAGCTTTAATAAGGCTTTAGCTACAGTTCTTTGAAGAAGTGATCATTCAGTATGTGGGCCTTGATGGTTCTGGAAGTCAGTGGTAATTGGTTATAATCTGTAGAGACTTTATGGGACAAATAGAATGCCTCTTTCCCTGAGGAGAAACACACATCCACACACACACACACACACACACACACACACACACACACACACACACACACACACACACACACACACACACACACACACACACACACACACACACACACACACACACGATGCTCATTATCTGCGACAAGGTAGAGTTTTACTGGTTAATTCTGGAGAAAGCCAGTGGCCTTTAATGTTTTGTAAGGGGCTGATGTAGCCTAGAGACTGTAGGTTGTTTTCCCCTGGTGTAAGGGGCTGATGTAGCCTACAGACTATAGCTTGTGTCCCATATGAAATCCTATACCCTATATAGTGCGCTACTATTGACCAGATCCCTATGGGCCCTGTTCCAAAGTAGTGCACCTAATAGGGAATAGGCTGCTATTTGAGTGGGAAATGATAGTGTCTGGCCCTGAAAACGTTGTGGAGCACTAGGTCTTTAAACAGGGGCTAAATTATACAGTGTTTACACCACCATCATTTACACTCATCCACTCATCTTCTGTTACCATGGAGGACTGTTCTGAGAGATAATGAACATAATGCTGGGAACGGTAATGACAAGAGGGAGAGAAAGGGGAGAGGGTGTGGGAAGGTGTGTGTGTTACACAGAAGCAGATGTAGACATACACACACCCACACACAAAGGCATGCACATATATTCTTTCAAGGTTTTATCAATGTCTCATTGTGTTCTGTTTGAAAGCCTTCCTATAGAAGGTGTTGATGTTGAAAGAGGAAAACAGGGAGTTAAGGGGGGGTGCTGCCTGCGTAGGAGGGGAGACCACATCAATGGAGAGGCCCGTTTCTGTAGAGGACATGGATCACATGGCTAATGAGAGTGCATGCTACAGTAATATGGAACTAATGAATGACGGAGACATCTGCCGTTAATAACTGCTTTCATCTTACCGCTCTACTCCACCATCCCCTACACATATGTATGAAGGAAATGAACGTTTGGTGAGTGTTTTTCTGTGGTCTTGGCAAAGTAACACAAGGCGGCTCATAAACAGGCTGTGTCTTTGCTGGCTTGTGTGAACCGCCTCACTGTTTATGTCAATACTGTGTCGATACGGGTACAATGAGGACAGAGAGGTGAGGGGTAGTTACCCACTCCAGCCTAGTTACCCACTCCAGCCAATAGCAGCCTAATCAATACATCCACTGGGAGTCTTTCAACACAGGGTAGAAAAGATGCCAATCTGGCTCCACTGGCCTCCACTCCACTGTGCTGCCAGCTCCTAGTCCCAGACAATCCCACCTAATCCACCCCCACCCCAGATTACCATGTTTGCTACTCCCACAGTCACTACCCTGCATTATGGAAATGACCACCTAGATTATATTCACCCAAACAGACAGACAGACAGGCCACCCTACATATGGCCGTGTAGATGCAGATTTAGCAGCAGACTTTGTCCACCCCCCCGTGTCTGGTTATGGTCTTTGCTTTTCTTCAGATGAGCCATTTTCCAATAGATTGTCTGGGGGGTGGACACAGTGAGGGGTTGCTTTCTCTAAGTGGTCTCATCTCTAAAGCTGAAATGGGGGCCGTTGCATTGGTAAATGCTGATTTGTTTCAACTTGGGGGGTACATGTTGTCAAGGTGAAGTTGATCATGTGTCTAATTGGGGTTGGGTGACATTGGCAGGATTTAACCCCTGACCCCTACTCCCAAATCCTTATCCTCCCACTAGTCCTTATAAGGAGGAGAATGATCCCAATCAAATCTAAACATGGAAGCAGGTTTCCAGGATGTAGCAAAATGGAAAAGGCTTCTGTGATCGGGGTGATACAAGAGCGGTAGTGTAGTCACAGGTGTGTGTGTTTGCATAATATGTGTGTGTGCTGCCTTTCTGGTCAGGTTCCACACCCAGTGATTTGATTTGTGTGGAACATTATCTGTCTGCGTCAGTTATCTCTGTCCCAACAGGTGATAAAGACTGGAACAATCTACAGAGGAACCCCCATCATCATAAAGGACCCTGTGTCTCTGTCTCGGGTTCCATATTAAACCAGGCTGAAAAATCATCCATCTGTGGTCTTTGTGCACTCTGTCATTACGGTTGGTCTGTACACTGGTGAATATTAACATTGATATAACCCCACCTAATGTGTGTACTTGGACTATAATGTTCCCTGATCAGTATGTGTATGTGTGTAGGATGATGTGTATATCTGGGTGACTCTGGGATTCTCAACCTTGCCCTTTTTCAATAGAGCATATCTCATTGCTTTAGTATTGTATATCCCCGGTGAGTTCTGTACTCTGGTCAATGCAGTATCCATGTGAGGCATAAAGTGTACTTTAGTGAGGGGTTGTGCATCACTAGAGACAGGGCCCTAGGTGAGATGTGGTTGGTCGGTCCCCTCTCCTCACAGGTAAAACATTTTAGTGGCCCCCTCTTGACGGCGGTGAGAAACATTTTATGTGTTAAAGTTAATTTCCTGCAATTCTACACATTTTCCCATGGGGTGGATATTTTTTTTATTTCTGTTTCATAGCTAATTACCTGAAATTCTACACGTTTTGCCATGACTTATGCCATGTTAATATGATACCTTATTGAGCGTGACTAACAAAATTAATTTGGCCATATTTACAACAAGTTTCGACAGCTGGGTAGACTAACTTACCAATCTAAAAAATATTAGCTGACTGGGCTAATTGAGTGACAATCAGTGACTGACATAACAAGAGAAAAACTGCTGATGCACAACCACATTTCAAAATGTTACCTTCTCTACTCTACTATTCTGATGCTCAACAGTAAGTTGAGACCAGGGACCAGGGGCCCTAGGCGACTATGTGACTCTGCCCACTCCCGGAGATTCTGTATTTTCAAATGGTCGATTGATGTCAGCGGGGAAAGACTCTGCTAATTTAAACTCAGCTCCTTTGCCATTTTTAATAGTATCATTATTTTGGATAAAGCCACCTTGTACTTTACCACGACAGACATATTCAATAAAGCAGAGACATTTTCAATACAGACCATCTACTGAATGTATCCATTCTGGATGAGAATGACTGCTAAGTTATCTTTTTGGGCTGGTTACAGCCTACATTGGTTACCACGTCATAAAGCTGCCTAGCCAGCTGGTTCATATGTTTACAGTGAATGTGATGTGTTTCTCTCTCTCTCTCTCTCTCTCTCTCTCTCTCTCTCTCTCTCTCTCTCTCTCTCTCTCTCTCTCTCTCTCTCTCTCTCTCTCTCAGGCTTTGTTGCGATGGCAGTTTACTGGCAGGATGTGTGACCTCAGGTAAAGATAAACTGTGTTGCGCTGAATGTTCTGGAAAACGTTCCATTGGGTGGTTTTATTGTTAACTAGAGGACGTGTCTGTGCACAGCCCACCCACACAATCACACAATCATGCAATTACACACACACACACACACACACACACACACACACACACACACACACCCTGTCAAAATCACTTTCACACATCTCCACCTTCACACACGTCACTGCTACTGTAAAACATACATCAATAATCCCCATGAGAGGAGAGCTTGAAATCCCAGTTAAAGGGATACTAGCATGCTAGCAGATACCCATAGACTTCCAGTCATTGCGCTAAAGCAAGTTAGCATTGGCCAAAATGTTTCAGTGGACCATGTCCCAGCCTGCCAGGCAGACATGCAAAGTGAAGACACATAAGATCAGAACAGAGACACCACAAGCCTCTGGTTGAGACTCAGTTCAATCTCCATCACACTGTTGCTCAAGCCACAATTGTCTGATTTTACTGAAGGAAGTTGATTGGAATTGGTCAGGAAAGTGAAGAACATATTCACACACAATATGTTTGAGTATTGATGTTGAGAAGTTGTCTTGTTTGAGTATTTATGTTGAGAAGTTGTCTTGTGACATGCAAATGTTGTTGATAATGTTGAGAAAGTCCCCTGGGCACATTTCTCACACATTTCTCACAGAACCCTTACGGTTTATTTTGCGTAAGTAGTGGAAAGAGGAGGAAAATGTTATGCGGATGAGAACATTTGTTGTCAGTGGTCCCAAAGTGTTGTCACAATGTGGAGAAGAGGAATGAGAGCTGAAAGAGACTGAAAGAGAGAGAGAGAGAGAGAGAGAGAGAGAGAGAGAGAGATAGAGATAGAGAGAGAGGGAGAAGTAGAGAGAAGGAGGCTTACTAGATAAACCTCTGCTAGTGTCTGATCTGTTTGCACTTTAGCTACTCTGTTGTTTTAAAAGGTCAAATAAACAGGTTGGGCAGAACCCTGGAATTTGAGAAGAGTGAGCAGGCACAGATTTACTAAACCCAATGGCTTTCTAGGCAAATCTGCATGAGAGAGAATTATTCTCAGCCTTGTTGAATCCTAAGCTGAAGTCCTGCACTCTTAGAAAAAAGGGTTCCAAAATGGTTCTCCGACTGTCCCCATAGGAGAACCCTTTTTGGTTCCAGGTAGAACCGTTTTGGGTTCAAGTAGAACTCTTTTGGGTTCCATGTAGAACCATATGTGGAAAGGGTTCTACATGGAACCCAAAAGGGTTCTTCCTGGAACCAAAAAAGGTTCTCAAAAGGGTTCTTCTATGGGGACAGCCAAATAATAATTTTTGGTTCTAGATAGCACATTTTTTTCTAAGAGTGTACTCTCCAACTCCTCTTGTTGTGTCTGGAACTTTTCAAACTGACTGGGTTTTCATTTCCCCCATAGTCACCTCAATGTGGGGCTCCTGTGATTGGTTGAAGGAGGCACAATGTGAGCCTATGGGAGTGCAGTTGCCAGGCAGATTGTGCCTTGTTTGGAGCCAAGGTCTCTTTTTACCTCACACAGCTGTTCCATTAAAAACTGTCAGGACGTAATAACAAGGCATTTGCTTGGCGGCCCCCACTATAACTACACACATGCACACACACACACACTTGCGCACGCTCCTGGAATGGCAGGTAGCCTAGTGGTTAGAGTGTTGGGCCAGTAACCAAAAGGTTGGTGGATGGAATCCCTGAGCTGACAAGGTAAAAATCTGTCGTTCTGCCCCTGAACAAAGCAGTTAACCCACTGTTCCTAGGCTGTCATTGTAAATAAGAATATGTTCTTAACTGACTTGCCTAGTTAAACAAAGGATAAATAAATACACACACACCCAATCAGAGCTTGAACATCTTCAGACTTCAGAGTTGGTTGAAAACCTGGACTTAATGCAATGATTTCTAACTCCTAGATACTACTAGGATAAGTGTATGTGCTGCGTCTGCTGTGAGGTGATTTGTTATGTGGTGTAATGCTTTCCGGGAAAGACACACGCACAGAAACACCCTTGTCGGTGGGAGTTACAGCCACATTTAGAAGCATGATGGATTGCCTAATAGCTCTAGAAACAATGCAAGCCAGAGCAAAATTACCCATATCAACAACCAATACACTGTCCACCTGGCTGGGACTAACAACCAGGCCTATCCCCACCACAGGAGGCTGGTGAGGGGAGGACTGCTCATAATAATGGCTGGAATGGAGTGAATGGAATAGTATCAAACACATAGAAACCATGGGTGCTTCTCAATATGCATACTACCATGCTCCACACCCTCATGCTCCAAGTGCATTCTCCAAGGATGTTCTCTTGAGGACGAGAATGTGGAGAAACGCATAAAACATTACATTTGAGAATCACTCACACTCACCTCTACTGTATTACCTCATGCTGCTCCTCCCCCTACTGTATTACCTCACGCTGCACCTCCCTCTACTGTATTACCTCACGCTGCTCCTCCCCCTACTGTATTACCTCACGCTGCTCCTCCCCCTACTGTATTACCTCACGCTGCACCTCCCCTCTACTGTATTACCTCATGCTGCTCCTCCTCCTACTGTATTACCTCACGCTGCACCTCCCCCTACTGTATTACCTGCACCTCCCCTCTACTGCTGCTCACCTCCCCCTACTGTATTACCTCATGCTGCACCTATGTATTACCTCATGCTGCTCCTCCTCCTACTGTATTACACCTGCACCTCCCCCTACTGTATTACCCCACGCTGCACCTCCCCTCTACTGTATTACCACACGCTGCACCTCCCCTCTACTGTATTACCTCACGCTGCACCTCCCCTCTACTGTATTACTTCAGGCTGCTCCTCCCTCTACTGTATTACCTCAGGCTGCACCTCCCCCTACTGTATTACCTCAGGCTGCACCTCCCTCTACTGTATTACCTCACGCTGCACCTCTCCCTACTGTATTACCTCACGCTGCACCTCCCCCCTACTGCATTACCTCACGCTGCTCCTCTCCCTACCTTATTACCTCACGCTGCACCTCCCCCTACTGTATTACCTCACGCTGCACCTCTCCCTACTGTATTACCTCACGCTGCACCTCCCCCTACTGTATTACCTCACGCTGTCCCTCTCCCTACTGTATTACCTCACGCTGCACCTCCCCCTACTGTATTACCTCACGCTGCACCTCTCCCTACTGTATTACCTCACGCTGCACCTCCCCTCTTCTGTATTACCTCACGCTGCACCTCCCCCTACTGTATTACCTCATGCTGCACCTCCCCTCTACTGTATTACCTCATGCTGCTCCTCCTCCTACTGTATTACCTCACGCTGCACCTCCCCCTACTGTATTACCCCACGCTGCACCTCCCCTCTACTGTATTACCTCACGCTGCACCTCCCCTCTACTGTATTACCTCACGCTGCACCTCCCCTCTACTGTATTACTTCAGGCTGCTCCTCCCTCTACTGTATTACCTCAGGCTGCACCTCCCTCTACTGTATTACCTCACGCTGCACCTCTTCCTACTGTATTACCTCACGCTGCACCTCCCCCCTACTGCATTACCTCACGCTGCTCCTCTCCCTACCTTATTACCTCACGCTGCACCTCTCCCTACTGTATTACCTCACGCTGCACCTCTCCCTACTGTATTACCTCACGCTGCACCTCCCCCTACTGTATTACCTCACGTTGTCCCTCTCCCTACTGTATTACCTCACGCTGCACCTCCCCCTACTGTATTACCTCACGCTGCACCTCTCCCTACTGTATTACCTCACGCTGCACCTCCCCTCTACTGTATTACCTCACGCTGCACCTCCCCCTACTGTATTACCTCATGCTGCACCTCCCCTCTACTGTATTACCTCATGCTGCTCCTCCTCCTACTGTATTACCTCACGCTGCACCTCCCCCTACTGTATTACCCCACGCTGCACCTCCCCTCTACTGTATTACCTCACGCTGCACCTCCCCTCTACTGTATTACCTCACGCTGCACCTCCCCTCTACTGTATTACTTCAGGCTGCTCCTCCCTCTACTGTATTACCTCAGGCTGCACCTCCCTCTACTGTATTACCTCACGCTGCACGTCTCCCTACTGTATTACCTCACGCTGCACCTCCCCCCTACTGCATTACCTCACGCTGCTCCTCTCCCTACCTTATTACCTCACGCTGCCCCTCCCCCTACTGTATTACCCCACGCTGCACCTCCCCTCTACTGTATTACTTCAGGCTGCTCCTCCCTCTACTGTATTACCTCAGGCTGCACCTCCCCCTACTGTATTACCTCAGGCTGCACCTCCCTCTACTGTATTACCTCACGCTGCACCTCTCCCTACTGTATTACCTCACGCTGCACCTCCCCCCTACTGCATTACCTCACGCTGCTCCTCTCCCTACCTTATTACCTCACGCTGCACCTCCCCCTACTGTATTACCTCACGCTGCTCCTCCCTCTGCTGTATTACCTCACGCTGCACCTCTCCCTACTGTATTACCTCAGGCTGCACCTCTCCCTACTGTATTACCTCACGCTGCACCTCCCCCTACTGTATTACCTCACGCTGTCCCTCTCCCTACTGTATTACCTCACGCTGCACCTCCCCCTACTGTATTACCTCACGCTGCACCTCTCCCTACTGTATTACCTCACGCTGCACCTCCCCTCTACTGTATTACCTCACGCTGCACCTCTCCCTACTGTATTACCCCACGCTGCACCTACCCTCTACTGTATTACCTCAGGCTGCTCCTTCCCTCTAATGTATTACCTCACGCTGCTCCTCCCCTCTACTGTATTACCTCACGCTGCTCCTCCCTCTGCTGTATTACCTCACGCTGCACCTCTCCCTACTGTATTACCTCACGCTGCACCTCCCCTCTACTGTATTACCTCAGGTTGCACCTCCCCTCTACTGTATTACTTCACGCTGCACCTCTCCCTACTGTATTACCCCACGCTGCTCCTCCCCCTACTGTATTACCTCACGCTGCTCCTCCCCTCTACTGTATTACCTCACGCTGCACCTCCCCTCTACTGTATTACCTCACGCTGCACCTCCCCTCTACTGTATTACCTCACGCTGCTCCTCCCCCTACTGTATTACCTCATGCTGCTCCTCCCCCTACTGTATTACCTCACGCTGCACCTCCCCTTACTGTATTACCTCACGCTGCACCTCCCCTTACTGTATTACCTCACGCTGCTCCTCCCCCTACTGTATTATCTCACGCTGCACCTCCCCCTACTGTATTACCTCACGCTGCACCTCCCCCCTACTGTATTACCTCACGCTGCTCCTCCCACTACTGTATTACCTCACGCTGCACCTCCCTTTGCTGTGCCCTCTGTGTTCCGTTTCGCATACTTTGATTTGGAATTTCAGGGTTCTCCGACCCTCCAGTGCTCCAATTTGAATGCTCAGAGCACGGTAGTATGCATTTTGAGGAACACCCCATGTGTTTGATGTGTTTGATACCATTCCATTAATTCCGTTCCAGCCATTACTATGAGGCCATCCTCCTCAATTAAGGTGTCACCAGCCATCTGTGATCCCCAATGGCCTATAACCATAATTACCTCTATCCCTGTCTGTTTATTCTATCATTATCTCTATCCCTGTCTGTTTATTCTATTATTATCTCTATCCCTGTCTGTTATTATATAATTAACTCTATTCCTGTCTGTTTATTCTATCATTATCTCTATCCCTGTCTGTTTATTCTATCATTATCTCTATCCCTGTCTGTTTATTCTATCATTATTTCTATCCCTGTCTGTTCATTCTATTTCTATTATTTCTCTTCTGATAGTCCAATCATTTAAAAAGGCCTTAAAATAGAGGGATGCATGGAAATAGAAGGGTGTAGGGATGGATGTAGGAAGGGATGGAGAGAGGTAGGTGTAGGGATGGATGGAGAGAGGGAGGTGTGGGGATGGATGGAGAGAGGGAGGTGTAGGGATGGAGCAATGGATGGAGAGCGGGAGGTGTAGGTGGAGAGAGGGATGGATGAAGAGAGGGATGTGTAGGGATGGATGGAGGGAGGTATGGATGGAGAGTGGGAGGTGTGGGTGGATAGAGGGATGGATGGAGACCGGGAGGTGTGGGTGGATAGAGGGATGGATGGAGAGCGTGAGTTGTGGGTGGATAGAGGGATGGATGGACTGGGAGGAGTGGGTGGATAGAGGGTTGGATGGAGAGCGGGAGGTGTGGGTGGATAGAGGGATGGGTGGACCGGGAGGTGTGGGTGGATAGAGGGATGGATGGAGAGCGGGAGGTGTGGGTGGATAGAGGGATGGATGGCCAGGGAGCAGTTGATTGATTGGATGATGCTGTGCTGAATGCGTCACGTTGGTCTTTATGAGGTCAGTCTACCGATAACCAGCAGACAACACACACATACACAGTCTCACAAAGGAACGTCCACATATGTTTCATTTAATGTTACGTGAGAAGTGGCCTTCCATGGGGACAATGTATTGAGGAAGATGTAGACCTTCATCAAATGAATGCTTTTTAAATCAGAATTTTTCTACAGTATTGTACTGCACTTCATTGTATAACATTGTGTAAGTTATTGAGGAGATTTTCTTGTCAATAAAGACTTCTCACAAAGAAAACCATCATGCAGCTTTGAGTGACAAGCCCTGTTTCTTCCCCATAAAGTGATAATGTGTGTGTGTGTGTGTGAGGGGGGGAATCAATACAACGCCTGTGTGGCGCTCAATTAAAGAGATAAGTCTCTCACAGCACGTCTGTCACACACACACACACACACACACACACACACACACACACACACACACACACACACACACACACACACACCTTAACTGAATCGGTCTCCTCTCACAACCAAGGAAAGATATAGTTGGACAGCGTGTGATAAAAATATAAACTATAAAAAAAGAGAGAGATTGACTCTCCATCGTACCCCAGTTGGTGATGCTTAAACGAACATTGATGCTAACAGCGATTTGGTTCCCACACCCTGACCTGTACACTCTGCCACAGCTTAATGACCTCTTTCTCCATCCTCTTGCACAACCTCTTACATCATCACCAACAACCACTCTTTGTGTCCTCTCCGGGCCAGTGTTAAAGAGCTCCTGACCTTGTTTTTGTCTCTGTGTCTCTTCCATGCTAACATGTTAACATGATGTTTGTATGGAGTTGACTGGCCCGCTGGTAATGAAAAGTCATCCTCAATTGAAGCTTAGGTCTTGTAAGAAAGCCTGTCCGGTTAAGAACTTAGCGAAGACGTCACATTCTCAAATGTAGCTTAGGTAAACACTTACTTTAGCATTGAGCGCTGTGGTGACATGGCCTTGTCTGAGACTAGACTAGAGGAATTGGTGACTTTGAATATTAAAGGCATGCTCCATTGATTTTTACCCCTATCATTGCACAAGGAATTACATGAGGGGTGTTCAACTGGGGTTCCGCGGTACTGCAGGGGGTCACCGAAAATATATACAGTACCAGTTAAAGGTTTGGACACATATACTCATTCCAGGGTTTTTCTTTATTTTTACTATTTTTCTCTACATTGTAGAATAATAGTGACTATGAAACTATGAAATAAAATGGAATCATGTAGTAAACAAAAAAGTGTTAAACAAATCAAAAAATACGTCAACTAGCTACACATCAACTAGCTATACGTCAACGAGCTACACCTCAACTAGCTATACGTCAACGAGCTATACCTCAACAAGCTATACGTCAACGAGCTACACCTCAACTAGCTACACCTCAACTAGCTATACGTCAACTAGCTACACCTCAACTAGCTATACGTCAACAAGCTACACATCAACTAGCTACACATCAACTAGCTATACGTCAACGAGCTATACGTCAATGAGCTACACCTCAACTAGCTAAACCTTAACTAGCTATACGTCAACTAGCTACACCTCAACTAGCTATACGTCAACTAGCTACACATCAACTAGCTATACGTCAACGAGCTACACCTCAACTAGCTATACGTCAACGAGCTATACGTCAACGAGCTACACCTGAACTAGCTATATGTTAACTAGCTATACGTCAACTAGGTACACCTCAACCAGCTAAACGTCAACTAGCTACACCTCAACTAGCTATACGTCAACTAGCTACACCTCAACTAGCTACACCTCAACTAGCTATACGTCAACTAGCTGTACATCAACTAGCTATACGACAACTAGCTACACCTCAACTAGCTATACGTCAACGAGCTACACCTCAACTAGCTATACGTCAACTAGCCATACATCAACTAGCTATACGTCAACGAGCTATACATCAACTAGCTATACGTCAACGAGCTATACATCAACTAGCTATACGTCAACTAGCTATACGTTAACTAGCTATACGTCAACTAGCTATCCATCAACTAGCTATACGTCAACTAGCTACACATCAACTAGCTATACGTCAACGAGCTACACCTCAACTAGCTACACATCAACTAGCTATACGTCAACTAGCTATACGTTAACTAGCTATACGTCAACTAGCTATCCATCAACTAGCTATCCATAACTAGCTAGACATCAACTAGCTATCTGTCAACTGGCTATACATCAACTGGCTATACGTACACTGGCTATACGTCAACTAGCTATCTGTCAACTGGCTATACTGTATGTCAGCTAGCGACACGTCAACTAGCTATCTGTCAAATAGCTATACGTCAACTATCTACACGTCAATTAGCTAGCTATACGTCAACTATCTACACGTCAACTAGCTACACATCAACTAGCTACACTTCAACTAGCTACACGTCAACTAGCTATCCATCAACTAGCTATACGACAACTAGCTATACATCAAGGGCATCTGCTGCTTACTTTCAAGGACCCTCCTATGAACTTCAAAACAAAAGTGTTAGCGCCAAACTTTCAAAAAGAAATAGATGTTAGCGCTCATCTCCTCCTCTCTCCTTCTCCTTGTCTTCATCCCATACCCCTCACCCCACCTCCGCCCCCTCCTCTTCCTCTCTCCTGTATTCTTCACATACCCCTCCCCCCACCTCTGCCCCCTCCTCCTCCTCTCTCCTCTCCTTGTCTTCTTCACATACCCCTCCTCCCACCTCCTCCAATGTTTTATTTGATTTAAAGTATATGGCTTTGTACTCTGTGTGAGGCAGGGATCTGCATACAGATAGACTAGGACGCTGCCTCAGTAAATCAATTGTCTATCTATCACCTTTAACCTTTGCCCCATGACCCCCTGCCTCTGCTTCCACCACCAGACAGACCACGAGCAGATGGGTGTGTCGAGAGTGTTCGCTCTCTCTCCCCTCTCTATCTCTCTCTCTCTCTCTGTGTTCCTCTCGCTCTCTCCTTGTCTCGATCTCGCTCTCTCTGTCTCGCTCTTTCTCTCTCTGTGTCTGTCTCTCTCTCTCTTTCCCCTCTCTCTATTTTTGTATTTTTCTCTCTTTAAGTTAAGTCATCTCTCTATGCTCCTGTCCTTTCTTCTCTCTCTCTGACGGTTTCTCTTCTGTACTCTCTGCCCCTAGGACAGGTCACATTGATGTTTGCTCCAGTTTGAATAAGTGAATACTGTATGAATCCTTAACCCCAGGGCAGGGCTGTCAATGGAGATGTCAATACATTTATACCACCGAGGCCACTGTGCCCTAGTATCCAGGTCTACTTTTTAGTTGCCTGCAAGCCAAGAATGTGCACACACACACACACACACACACACACAAACACACAGAGAGAGAGAGGCTATTACAGCATGATTAATTGGGTTTACCTGCGCAAGGCACCCACACACAGTGCACACCTAAATGTGCACTTGGCACACAGACACATAGACGCACGCGCACACACACACACACACACACACACACTCACACTCACACTCACACACTTAGCCCCCACAGTGTGAAATTATTGATCTTCTGTTGAATCTGACAAGTAATCTTGATGGTTGTACAGTCGTCTCACATAAAACTGTGAAGGACCTCGGCGTTACTCTGGACCCTGATCTCTCTTTTGACGAACATATCAAGAATGTTTCAAGGACAGCTGTTTTACATCTACGTAACATTGCAAAAATCAGAAACTTTCTGTCCAAAAATTATGCAGAAAAATGAATCCATGCTTCTGTTACTTCTAGGTTAGACTACTGCAATGCTCTACTTTCTGGCTACCCGGATAAAGCACTAAATAAGTTAGTGCTAAATACAAGTTAGTGCTAAATACAACTCCTAGAATCCTGCCTAGAACCAAAACATTTGATCATATTACTCCAGTGCTAGCCTCCCTACACTGGCTTCCTGTCAAGGCAAGGGCTGATTTCAAGGTTTTACTGCTAACCTACAAAGCGTTACATGGGCTTGCTCCTACCTATCTCTCTGATTTGGTCCTGCCGTACATACCTACACGTACACTACGGTCACAAGATGCAGGCCTCCTAATTGTCCCTAGAATTTCTAAGCAAACAGCTGGAGGCAGGGCTTTCTCCTATGGAGCTCCATTTTTATGGAATGGTCTGCCTACCCATGTGAGAGACGCAGACTCAGTCTCAACCTTTAAGTCTTTACTGAAGACTCATCTCTTCAGTAGGTCATATGATTGAGTGTAGTCTGGCCCAGGAGTGTGAAGGTGAACGGAAAGGCTCTGGAGCAACGAACAGCCCTTGCTGTCTCTGTCTGGCCGGTTCCCCTCTCTCCACTGGGATTCTCTGCCTCTTACCCTATTACAGGGGCTGAGTCACTGGCTTACTGGTGCTCTTCCATGCCGCCCCTAGGAGGGGTGCGTCACTTGAGTGTGTTGAGTCGCTGACGTGATCTTCCTGTCTGGGTTTGGAACCCCCCCCCCCCTTGGGTTGTGCCGTGACGGAGATCTTTGTGGGTTATACTCGGCCTTGTCTCCGGATGGTAAGTTAGTGGTTGAAGATATCCCTCTAGTGGTGTGGGGGCTGTGCTTTGGCAAAGTGGGTGGGGTTATATCCTGCCTGTTTGGCCCTGTCTGGGGGTATCATTGGATGGGGCCACAGAGTCTCCTGACCCCTCCTGTCTCAGCCTCCATTATTTATGCTGCAGTAGTTTATGTGTCGGGGGGCTGTGTCGGGGGGCTAGGGTCAGTCTGTTAAATCTGGAGTACTTCTCCTGTCTTATCCGGTGTCCTGTGTGAATTTAAGTATGCTCTCTCTAATTCTCTCTTTCTTTTTCTCTCCCGGAGGACCTGAGCCCTAGGACCATGCCTCAGGACTACCTGGCATGATGACTCCTTGCTGTCCCCAGTCCACCTGGTCGTGCTGCTGCTCCAGTTTCAACTGTTCTGCCTGCGGCTTTCGAAGCCTGACCTGTTCACCGGACGTGCACCTGTCCCAGACCTGCTGTTTTCAACTCTCTAGAGACAGCAAGAGAGGTAGAGATACTCTCAATGATCGGCTATGAAAAGCCAACTGACATTTACTCCCGAGGTGCTGACTTGTTGCACCCTCGACAACTACTATGATTATTATTATTTGACCATGCTGGTAACTTATGAACATTTGAACATCTTGGCCATGTTCTGTTATAATCTCCACCCGGCTCAACCAGAAGAGGACTGGCCACCCCTCATAGCCTGGTTCCTCTCTAGGTTTCTTCCTAGGTTTTGGCCTTTCTAGGGAGTTTTTCCTAGCCACTGTGCTTCTACAGTTGCATTGCTTGCTGTTTGGGGTTTTAGGCTGGGTTTCTGTACAGCACTTTGAGATATCAGCTGATGTAAGAAGGGCTATATAAATACATTTGATTTGATTTGATTGATCAGGGCTCCAATTTCTGCACCGCTCTGCGAAGCCACTCACCTCACCCGACCCAGCTCTCTTGGTGAAAAGCACATGACGCATATCTTCCAGGAGTAGATGTCTCACCAGAGATATCACATCTCACTGAGATCCACTGAAGTCTCACCAGAGATATCACATCTCACAGAGATCCACTGAAGTCTCACCAGAGATATCACATCTTACAGAGATCCACTGGAGAAGTCTCACCAGAGATATCACATCTCACAGATTCACTGGAGAGGTCTCACCAGAGATACCAAATCTCACAGAGATCCACTGGAGAAGTCTCACCAGAGATATCACATCTCACAGAGATCCACTGAAGTCTCACCAGAGATACCACATCTCACAGAGATCCACTGAAGTCTCACCAGCGATATCACATCTCACAGAGATCCACTGGAGAAGTCTCACCAGAGATATCACATCTCACAGATCCACTGGACGAGTCTCACCAGAGATATCACATCTCACAGAGATCCACGAGAGAAGTCTTTGGGACGTGGGTGAGAGACCAGACAACTGGCATGACTAGTGGCTATCTGCCAAGGCAACTGGGCATACTGGGGAACAATAGCAGGACTGTGGGGAAGACTAGGACAGATGTGGGAGTGGGACAGACAGTCAAATCATAAGAACAAGAGAGACACTCTCAGTGTTCAGACTCATGACAGCTGATCTGTTCAGCTACGATGTAGATGGATTTGTGTGTGTGAAACATCTAACCTTGAGTTAATAAACACACACACACGCACACACACACACACACACACACACACACACACACACACACACACACACACACACACTCTCTGAGCTGTTTATTGTAACTTTTCCTCATGATAATAAACAGGTGTCCTCTTAGACACCGTGCTGTGTCCTACTGTCTCTCCTCCTCCACCACTCTGTCACTTTTTACTCATCTACCACTCACCCTCACAGGTCTCTCCTCCTCCACCACTCGGTCACTTTTTACTCATCTACCACTCACCCTCACAGGTCTCTCCTCCTCCACCACTCGGTCACTTTTTACTCATCTACCACTCACCCTCACAGGTCCGCGACATTACGTCACCACCGCGGGGAAACAAGAAGTACAGCCAAAAGTGCCAACGACAGACGGCATTCTCTGTTATGTTGTTTGATTATGGTCCGCACCCACACTCACGCACACACATACTCATGCACGCGCACACACACACACAGTATTTCAAACAGCTCAGTTATGATTTGGTTCCAGATGGTGTAATTAGTTATTCATATTTTAATGTATTCCTCGGTTTCATCTTTCAGGACATATGATGTGGTAAACAATCTATTAATACTCAGCAGTGATCTGTATGCTTATGTAATATTATGCAATACAGACTGTTATCAAGGCAACCTGTGGTCTCGTTTGTGGTCCTTTAGCGCCCCCACGTGTTTTCTTTCTACATGCACAGCTGTGGATAAGGCCTTGTTTTTTCCATATGAAATGCTGTGTCTGATTCATTGATCATTTTCTATCGTCACTGAAACTTTAAATACATTTTGTTTGGACTCTTTTTCATTGTCATATTCCATTCCCACGTGATCATCGGTCTATTATTGTAACCCAAGAGGTCAAATGTGTACCTTGACCACAAGATGGCGCCAATAAATTCAATTGAATTTATATATCAGGGCTGTCCAACTTCTGGTTTTCATCCTCTCCTTCCAATCAGGGACTAATTCAGACCTGGGACACCAGGTGAGTGCAATTAACTACCAGGCCCTCCAGGACCAGGGTTGAACAGCCCTGGTCTATATTGAGGTCTTAATCCTAACGAGAGACTTACATGATGTGACTCAGACTGTCACAGTTGTCACTGGAGACGTACATGATGTAACTCAGACTGTCACAGTTATCACTGGAGACGTACATGATGTGACTCAGACTGTCACAGTTATCACTGGAGACGTACATGATGTAACTCAGACTGTCACAGTTATCACTGGAGACGTACATGATGTGACTCAGACTGTCACAGTTATCACTGGAGACGTACATGATGTAACTCAGACTGTCACAGTTATCACTGGAGACGTACATGATGTGACTCAGACTGTCACAGTTGTCACTGGAGACGTACATGATGTAACTCAGACTGTCACAGTTATCACTGGAGACGTACATGATGTGACTCAGACTGTCACAGTTATCACTGGAGACGTACATGATGTAACTCAGACTGTCACAGTTATCACTGGAGACGTACATGATGTGACTCAGACTGTCACAGTTATCACTGGAGACGTACATGATGTGACTCAGACTGTCACAGTTATCACTGGAGACGTACATGATGTGACTCAGACTGTCACAGTTATCACTGGAGACGTACATGATGTGACTCAGACTGTCACAGTTATCACTGGAGACGTACATGATGTAACTCAGACTGTCACAGTTATCACTGGAGACGTACATGATGTAACTCAGACTGTCACAGTTATCACTGGAGACGTACATGATGTAACTCAGACTGTCACAGTTATCACTGGAGACGTACATGATGTGACTCAGACTGTCACAGTTGTCACTGGAGACGTACATGATGTGACTCAGACTGTCACAGTTATCACTGGAGACGTACATGATGTAACTCAGACTGTCACAGTTATCACTGGAGACGTACATGATGTAACTCAGACTGTCACAGTTATCACTGGAGACGTACATGATGTAACTCAGACTGTCACAGTTATCACTGGAGACCTACATGATGTAACTGGGTCTCGACCCCGCCCTGTGCAACTGGGTCCTGGACTTTCTTATGGGCCGCCCCCAGGTGGTGAGGGTAGGAAACGACATCTCCACTCTGATCCTCAACACTGGGGCCCCACAAGGGTGCGTTCTGAGCCCTCTCCTGTACTCCCTGTTCACCCATGACTGCGTGGCCATGCACGCCTCCAACTCAATCATCAAGTTTGCGACACCACAGTGGTAGGCTTGATTACCAACAACGACGAGACAGCCTACAGGGAGGAGGCGAGGGCCCTCGGAGTGTGGTGTCAGGAAAATAACCTCACACTCAACGTCAACAAAACAACGTCAACAAACCCCCCCTATCCACATCGACGGGGCAGCAGTGGAGAAGGTGGAAAGTGTTAAGTTCCTCGGCGTACACGTCACAGACAAACTGAAATGGTCCACCCACACAGACAGAGTGGTGAAGAAGGCGCAACAGCACCTCTTCAACCTCAGCAGGCTGAAGAAATTTGGCTTGTCCCCGAAAACACTCACAAACTTTTACAGATGCACAATCGAGAGCATCCTGTCGGGCTGTATCACCACCTGGTACGGCAACTGCTCCGCCCACAACCGTAAGGCTCTCCAGAGGGTAGTGAGGTCTGCACAATGCATCACCGGGGGCAAACTACCTGCCCTACAGAACACCTACAACACCCTTGCTGTCTAAGGAAGGCCAAAAAGATCATCAAGGACAACAACCACCCGAGCCACTGCCTGTTCACCCCGCTATCATCCAGAAGGCGAGGTCAGTACAGGTGCATCAAAGCTGGGACCGAGAGACTGAAAAACTTCTATCTCAAGGCCATCAGACTGTTAAACAGCCATCACTAACATTAAGTGGCTGCTGCCAACATACTGACTTAAATCTCTAGACACTTTAATAATAAACAATTGGACGTAATAAATGTATCACTAGTCACTTTAAATAATGCCACTTTATATACTGTTTACATACCCTACATTACTCATCTCATATGTATATAATGTACTCTATACCATCTACTGCATCTTTCCATCTTAATGTAACACATGTATCACTAGTGACTTTAAACAATGCCACTTTATATAATGTTTACATACCCTACATTACTCATCTCATATGTATATAATGTACTCTATACCATCTACTGCATCTTTCCGATGCCGCACGGCCATCCATGTATTCATCATCCATATATTTATATTTTTTTATAATAATTTATTACCAAAAACACAAGGAAGGGGTAACATTAAAGTATTAGAACATGAAGGACAAACAATACAGCATCAAGACACTATCAAACATGTATCATGTCTTTCCACAACAGATCCATCCTTGTGTGTGAGGGTGTCTACTACTACTATCAAACATGTATCAGTCTTTCCACAACAGATCCATCCTTGTGTGTGAGGGTGTCTACTACTACTATCAAACATGTATCAGTCTTTCCACAACAGATCCATCCTTGTGTGTGAGGGTGTCTACTACTACTATCAAACATGTATCAGTCTTTCCACAACAGATCCATCCTTGTGTGTGAGGGTGCGTGTGCATGATAGTGATATAAAATGTGTCAGTTTCCTTTTTCATGATCACAATCTTGTGAAACCCGAACCCTCCAAGATCCCCCCGCAGTTCCCCCAATAGCTGTCCCTCAACCATTCGAGACCCCTCCCACAGTACCCCCCGGAATAAAATATAAAAATACAATGAATTCCATTCCCCAAGAACCCCCCACCAACAACAACAAGAGAACTAAAGAGAAAAAAGGAAAAGACAGAAGAAAACAACAATGCAAAAAATAAAATACAAAAAACAATACATTTAAAACAAAGGACATCAAGGACAACTGAAATCATAACAGCAATGCCAATTGTATATGTTTGTGTGCATGTCTGGCACTATTACAAGTGTGTGTGTTCTTGTATGTGTTTATTTGAATGAGAGTGTGTGTATGTGCATGTGTACAAACACCTTCACGGCATCAGCCTCAGGCAAACCGGCATTTGTCATTCACATATTTATACATACATATTCTTATTGATTCCTTTACACTTGTGTGTATAAGATAGTTGTAGTGAAATTGTTAGATTACTTGTTAGATATTACTGCACAGTCGGAACTAGAAGCATTTCGCTACACTCGCATTAACATCTGCTAACCATGTGTTTGATTTGATTTGGCTATGAGGTGTGACAAGTCCTCTTCTGGCTGTGCCGGGTTGAGATTATAACAGAACTAATCCTTCATATAATACTGTTTTGTTTATCTATCAGTCTCTGTTACTGTGTCTCTGTGTTATTCATTGGGACAGTGGGTATTGTAATTCTCTAGTTAGACGGTGATGGCTGGGTTTTATTTGGAGTCTCTGAAGGAGCACGTCAGTAATGCAAGGACAGGCCACTGGTCCCCAGGGTCTTACAATAACTCCTAAACAGTTAATTAACAGGATTCTCTTCACTTTACTGCGTGATACTAAGGCGATCAGACAAGTGATCGGACTAGAAAGCAGTTTATTAACTCTCACTCACTAGGTAGTGATGTAATGCTGTAACAAGTGTGTGTGTGTGTGCGCACATCTATGCATGTGTATGAATGTGTGTTTCTAACCATCCCCAGCTCTGCTGCTTGTAAACAACAGGCCATTGTTTGTGCTGTAAGATCACAAATCTGTACACAAGTTATACTGGACTGAATTGTGAAATTGCTCATCGTTCATAAACCCTTCCCAACCCATATCGTGTTGAAAACAAACTATTCCGATAAATCCTTCGGGAATGTTTGGCTCCGTTTATTACAATGTAGATGATAGATGAGAAACACCAAGGTTACGAACGCCGAGAATAATGAGTGGCTAAAAGAGAGGAGTGAAACACTGCAATAAGAAGCCGTTTTCATTGTCAGGAGCAAAACGTTTTTCTTCAGTGTGCCCCAATGAATACGAACCAGCAGAATGTCTATTTTACTTCCTGTTTTTTACTACAGTACAGCTGTTCTCTTCCAAACAGAAAAATATAGACATCGGATAAATCCTGTTTTCTCAAGACATTAGATGTTTTGAATGCCACACAACATGAGATGTACATTTAATGAGAATGATCTATTTTGATGAAAACATGTGGTCCACATGTAGGTTTTAAAGGAAGATAGAGTATACATGTTGGCCAGACATCAAACTTAAAACACTAACCAATGTATGGAGACCAGGGTAGGCCCTACTTTGAAGTCTGAATATTCTGGAACAAAGGGGGATAGTGGGGTAAATTGATCCAAAGGGTAAGTTGAGCAACCCCTTTTTTCTAGGAAACCAAAAACAAAAAAATGAATCATGTGACCAAAGAGTTCATCATTTTCTCAAATAATTGCCTCGCCTGGTTTACCAACTACTTCTATGATAGAGTTCAGTGTGTCAAATTGGAAGGCCTGTTGTCCGGACCTCTGGCAATCTCTATGGGGGTGCTACAGGGTTTAATTCTCGGGCCGACTCTCTTCTCTGTATACATCAATGATGTTGCTCTTGCTGCTGGTGATTCTCTGATCCACCTCTACGCAGACAACACCATTCTGTATACCTCTGGTTCTTCTTTGGACACTGTGTAAACTAACCTGCAGATGAGCTTCACTTGCCAATGCAAGTAAAACTAAATGCATGTTATTCAATCGATCGCTGCCCACACCTGCCCGCCCGTCCAGCATCACTACTCTGGACGGCTCTGACTTAGAATACGTGGACAAATACAAATACCTAGGTGTCTGGTTAAACTGTAAACTCTCCTTCCAGACTCACATTAAGCATCTCCAATCCAAAATTACATCTAGAATTGGCTTCCTATATCACAACAAAGCATCCTTCACTCATGCTGCCAAACATACCCTCGTAAAACTGACCATCCTACCGATCCTCGACTTTGGCGATGTCATCTATAAAATAGCCTCCAACACTCTACTCAACAAATTGGATGCAGTCTATCACAGTGCCATCCGTTTTTGTCACCAAAGTCCCATACACTACCCACCACTGCGACCTGTACGCTCTCGTTGGCTGGCCCTCGCTTCATACTCGTCGCCAAACCCACTGGCTACAGGTTATCTACAAGTATCTGCTAGATAAAGCCTCACCTTATCTCAACTCACTGGTCACCATAGCAGCACCCACTCGTAGCACGCGCTCCAGCAGGTATATTTCACTGGTCATCCCCAAAGCCAACACTTATTTTGGTCGTCTTTCCTTCCAGTTCTCTGCTGCCAATGACTGGAACGAATTGCAAAAATCACTGAAGCTGGAGACTCACATCTCCCTCACTAAGCACCAGCTGTCAGGGCAGCTCACAGTTCACTGCACCTGTACATAGCCCATCTGTAAACAGCCCATCCATCTACCTACCTCATCCCCATACAGTATTTATTTATTTATCTTGCTCCTTTGCACCCCAGTATCTCTACTTGCACATTCTTCTTCTGCACATCTACCATTCCAGTGTTTAATTGCTATATTGTAATTACTTCACCACCAAGGCTTATTTATTGTCTTAACTCCCTTATCTTACCTCATTTGCACTCACTGTATATAGACATGTTTTATTTTTTCTACTGTATTATTGACTGTATGTTCTGTTTACTCCATGTGTAACTCTGTGTTGTTGTATGTGTCGAATTGCTACGCTTTATCTTGGCCAGGTCGCAGTTGCAAATGAGAACTTGTTCTTAACTAGCCTACCTGGTTAAATAAAGGTCAAATAAATAAAAATGAAAATACATTTCATGGAGTCAGTGAAGCAAGAAACCACATAGAAAAGTGGTAAGCAAGTTAGCGCCAAAACTGTTTTTCACAAAGTCTAATTAATTGATTGTGTTATAGCAGGGTTCCCCAAATGGCTGTGGTTTTATTTGGCACCCCAAGTTCTGAGCACAAAAATGTTTTCCCCTCAAGGAAGTCGATCCAAGTGAATTTAATGTAAGAAATCTGTACCGAAGTATTCCCATGCACAATAGACAGACGTGGCCGTATGCAAATGTAAGCAAGGTTTGAAATTATTATGTTTTAGTCTAACATATCTGTTTGGGCTTCTTGCAGTCAATTTGCAGTCTGATTTATAATTATGTTCCGGCCCACCGACCATCCACTCAATAATAAATATCCCCACGGCTGAATCTAGCTGATGATCCCTGTGTTATGGGTTTCATAATGCTTGTATCTAAACCAAAGTAGATCTTTTTAAGATGGTTTTGTACATCACTTAGGGTCTCAGTAAGCTACAATATGATGTCTTAAACCTAGCACAAAATTGCACCCTTGTAGCTGTGTGGGCTAATTTAGTCTAAATGTTTGCCTTGGAGTAAGTTGAGCCAACGGCCATGGGGTAAGTTGAGCCAACGACCATGGGGTAAGTTGAGCCAACGGCCCTGGGGTAAGTTGAGCCAACAGCCCTGGGGTAAGTTGAGCCAACAGCCCTGGGGTAAGTTGAGCCAACGGCCATGGGGTAAGTTGAGCCAACGGCCATGGGGTAAGTTGAGCCAACGGCCCTGGGGTAAGTTGAGCCAAGGGCCATGGGGTAAGTTGAGCCAAGGGCCATGGGGTAAGTTGAGCCAACGGCCCTGGGGTAAGTTGAGCCAACGGCCATGGGGTAAGTTGAGCCAACGGCCCTGGGGTAAGTTGAGCCAACGGCCCTGGGGTAAGTTGAGCCAAAGGCCCTGGGGTAAGTTGAGCCAACGGCCATGGGGTAAGTTGAGCCAACGGCCATGGGGTAAGTTGAGCCAACGGCCATGGGGTAGGTTGAGCCAACGGCCATGGGGTAGGTTGAGCCAACGGCCATGGGGTAAGTTGAGCCAACGGCCATGGGGTAAGTTGAGCCAACGGCCATGGGGTAAGTTGAGCCAACGGCCATGGGGTAAGTTGAGCCAACGGCCATGGGGTAAGTTGAGCCAACAGCCACCATATCCCATATAAATAATGATTACATTTAGTCAGTTTTATGCCCAGTATGCAATGTGTTATGCATACTGGGCATGTGAACTGTGTAAACAAACGTAAAACAAGCAGGGGTCTACCCCCCCCCCCCCCCCCCACCCCCCTCCCCCCTTGAGGTTCTTGAGAGAACAGACAAGGAAGTGACAGAAGGGAAGAAGTCCATTTGAGCAGCAGCAAGGGATGAAAATAATGAACTGAATGACACTGAAGAGGTACATTGACAAAGAAGAAAACAAACATGAACCTGTATAAAGAGAGGCTATGATAGAGTAGAAGAGACACACAAGGTCTTATCTGACGACATGGAGTCTGAGCTGTATAAAGAGAGGCTATGATAGATTAACAGAGACACACAAGGTCTTATCTGATTGACATGGAGTCTGAGCTGTATAAAGAGAGGCTATGATAGATTAACAGAGACACACAAGGTCTTATCTGATTGACATGGAGTCTGAGCTGTATAAAGAGAGGCTATGATAGAGTAGCAGAGACACACAAGGTCTTATCTGATTGACATGGAGTCTGAGCTGTATAAAGAGAGGCTATGATAGAGTAGCAGAGACACACAAGGTCTTATCTGACGACATGGAGTCTGAGCTGTATAAAGAGAGGCTATGATAGAGTAGCAGAGACACACAAGGTCTTATCTGATGGAGTCGACATGGAGTCTGAGCTGTATAAAGAGAGGCTATGATAGAGTAGCAGAGACACACAAGGTCTTATCTGACGACATGGAGTCTGAGCTGTATAAAGAGAGGCTATGATAGAGTAGCAGAGACACACAAGGTCTTATCTGACGACATGGAGTCTGAGCTGTATAAAGAGAGGCTATGATAGAGTAGCAGAGACACACAAGGTCTTATCTGACGACATGGAGTCTGAGCTGTATAAAGAGAGGCTATGATAGAGTAGCAGAGACACACAAGGTCTTATCTGACGACATGGAGTCTGAGCTGTATAAAGAGAGGCTATGATAGAGTAGCAGAGACACACAAGGTCTTATCTGACGACATGGAGTCTGAGCTGTATAAAGAGAGGCTATGATAGAGTAGCAGAGACACACAAGGTCTTATCTGACGACATGGAGTCTGAGCTGTATAAAGAGAGGCTATGATAGAGTAGCAGAGACACACAAGGTCTTATCTGATGACATGGAGTCTGAGCTGTATAAAGAGAGGCTATGATAGATTAACAGAGACACACAAGGTCTTATCTGACGACATGGAGTCTGAGCTGTATAAAGAGAGGCTATGATAGAGTAGCAGAGACACACAAGGTCTCATCTGATTGACATGGAGTCTGAGCTGTATAAAGAGAGGCTATGATAGAGTAGCAGAGACACACAAGGTCTTATCTGACGACATGGAGTCAGCTGTATAAAGAGAGGCTATGATAGAGTAGCAGAGACACACAAAGTCTCATCTGATTGACATGGAGTCTGAGCTGTATAAAGAGAGGCTATGATAGAGTAGCAGAGACACACAAGGTCTTATCTGACGACATGGAGTCTGAGCTGTATAAAGAGAGGCTATGATAGAGTAGCAGAGACACACAAGGTCTTATCTGACGACATGGAGTCTGAGCTGTATAAAGAGAGGCTATGATAGAGTAGCAGAGACACACAAGGTCTTATCTGACGACATGGAGTCTGAGCTGTATAAAGAGAGGCTATGATAGAGTAGCAGAGACACACAAGGTCTTATCTGACGACATGGAGTCTGAGCTGTATAAAGAGAGGCTATGATAGATTAACAGAGACACACAAGGTCTTATCTGACGACATGGAGTCTGAGCTGTATAAAGAGAGGCTATGATAGAGTAGCAGAGACACACAAGGTCTTATCTGACGACATGGAGTCTGAGCTGTATAAAGAGAGGCTATGATAGAGTAGCAGAGACACACAAGGTCTTATCTGACGACATGGAGTCTGAGCTGTATAAAGAGAGGCTATGATAGAGTAGCAGAGACACACAAGGTCTTATCTGATGACATGGAGTCTGAGCTGTATAAAGAGAGGCTATGATAGAGTAGCAGAGACACACAAGGTCTTATCTGATTGACATGGAGTCTGAGCTGTATAAAGAGAGGCTATGATAGAGTAGCAGAGACACACAAGGTCTTATCTGATTGACATGGAGTCTGAGCTGTATAAAGAGAGGCTATGATAGAGTAGCAGAGACACACAAGGTCTTATCTGATTGACATGGAGTCTGAGCTGTATAAAGAGAGGCTATGATAGAGTAGCAGAGACACACAAGGTCTTATCTGACGACATGGAGTCTGAGCTGTATAAAGAGAGGCTATGATAGAGTAGCAGAGACACACAAGGTCTTATCTGATTGGAGTCTGAGCTGTATAAAGAGAGGCTATGATAGAGTAGCAGAGACACACAAGGTCTTATCTGATGACATGGAGTCTGAGCTGTATAAAGAGAGGCTATGATAGATTAACAGAGACACACAAGGTCTTATCTGACGACATGGAGTCTGAGCTGTATAAAGAGAGGCTATGATAGAGTAGCAGAGACACACAAGGTCTTATCTGACGACATGGAGTCTGAGCTGTATAAAGAGAGGCTATGATAGATTAACAGAGACACACAAGGTCTTATCTGACGACATGGAGTCTGAGCTGTATAAAGAGAGGCTATGATAGAGTAGCAGAGACACACAAGGTCTTATCTGACGACATGGAGTCTGAGCTGTATAAAGAGAGGCTATGATAGATTAACAGAGACACACAAGGTCTTATCTGATGACATGGAGTCTGAGCTGTATAAAGAGAGGCTATGATAGAGTAGCAGAGACACACAAGGTCTTATCTGACGACATGGAGTCTGAGCTGTATAAAGAGAGGCTATGATAGATTAACAGAGACACACAAGGTCTTATCTGATGACATGGAGTCTGAGCTGTATAAAGAGAGGCTATGATAGATTAACAGAGACACACAAGGTCTTATCTGACGACATGGAGTCTGAGCTGTATAAAGAGAGGCTATGATAGAGTAGCAGAGACACACAAGGTCTTATCTGACGACATGGAGTCTGAGCTGTATAAAGAGAGGCTATGATAGATTAACAGAGACACACAAGGTCTTATCTGACGACATGGAGTCTGAGCTGTATAAAGAGAGGCTATGATAGAGTAGCAGAGACACACAAGGTCTTATCTGACGACATGGAGTCTGAGCTGTATAAAGAGAGGCTATGATAGATTAACAGAGACACACAAGGTCTTATCTGACGACATGGAGTCTGAGCTGTATAAAGAGAAGCTATGATAGATTAACAGAGACACACAAGGTCTTATCTGACGACATGGAGTCTGAGCTGTATAAAGAGAGGCTATGATAGATTAACAGAGACACACAAGGTCTTATCTGACGACATGGAGTCTGAGCTGTATAAAGAGAGGCTATGATAGATTAACAGAGACACACAAGGTCTTATCTGACGACATGGAGTCTGAGCTGTATAAAGAGAGGCTATGATAGATTAACAGAGACACACAAGGTCTTATCTGACGACATGGAGTCTGAGCTGTATAAAGAGAGGCTATGATAGATTAACAGAGACACACAAGGTCTTATCTGACGACATGGAGTCTGAGCTGTATAAAGAGAGGCTATGATAGAGTAGCAGAGACACACAAGGTCTTATCTGATCGACATGGAGTCTGAGCTGTATAAAGAGAGGCTATGATAGATTAACAGAGACACACAAGGTCTTATCTGACGACATGGAGTCTGAGCTGTATAAAGAGAGGCTATGATAGAGTAGCAGAGACACACAAGGTCTTATCTGACGACATGGAGTCTGAGCTGTATAAAGAGAGGCTATGATAGAGTAGCAGAGACACACAAGGTCTTATCTGACGACATGGAGTCTGAGCTGTATAAAGAGAGGCTATGATAGAGTAGCAGAGACACACAAGGTCTTATCTGACGACATGGAGTCTGAGCTGTATAAAGAGAGGCTATGATAGAGTAGCAGAGACACACAAGGTCTTATCTGACGACATGGAGTCTGAGCTGTATAAAGAGAGGCTATGATAGAGTAGCAGAGACACACAAGGTCTTATCTGACGACATGGAGTCTGAGCTGTATAAAGAGAGGCTATGATAGATTAACAGAGACACACAAGGTCTTATCTGACGACATGGAGTCTGAGCTGTATAAAGAGAGGCTATGATAGAGTAGCAGAGACACACAAGGTCTTATCTGATCGACATGGAGTCTGAGCTGTATAAAGAGAGGCTATGATAGATTAACAGAGACACACAAGGTCTTATCTGACGACATGGAGTCTGAGCTGTATAAAGAGAGGCTATGATAGAGTAGCAGAGACACACAAGGTCTTATCTGACGACATGGAGTCTGAGCTGTATAAAGAGAGGCTATGATAGAGTAGCAGAGACACACAAGGTCTATGCTCAATTTACCCCGTCCCTATGCTCAACTTACCCCGGCCCTATGCTCAATTTACCCCGTCCCTATGCTCAATTTACCCCGTCCCTATGCTCAACATACCCCGTCCCTATGCTCAACTTACCCCGTCCCTATGCTCAATTTACCCCGGCCCTATGCTCAACTTACCCTGTCTCTATGCTCAACTTACCCCGTCCCTATGCTCAACTTACCCCGTCCCTATGCTCAATTTACCCCGGCCCTATGCTCAACTTACCCTGTCTCTATGCTCAACTTACCCCGTCCCTATGCCCAATTTACCCTGTCTCTATGCTCAACTTACCCCGTCCCTATGCTCAACTTACCCCGTCCCTATGCTCAACTTACCCCGTCCCTATGCTCAACTTACCCCGGCCCTATGCTCAACTTACCCCGGCCCTATGCTCAATTTACCCCGGCCCTATGCTCAATTTACCCCGTCCCTATGCTCAATTTACCCCGTCCCTATGCTCAACTTACCCCGGCCCTATGCTCAATTTACCCCGTCCCTATGCTCAACTTACCCCGTCCCTATGCTCAATTTACCCCGGCCCTATGCTCAATTTACCCCGGCCCCATGCTCAATTTACCCCGGCCCTATGCTCAACTTACCCCGTCCCTATGCTCAACTTACCCCATCCCTATGCTCAATTTACCCCGTCCCTATGCTCAACTTACCCCGGCCCTATGCTCAATTTACCCCGTCCCTATGCTCAATTTACCCCGTCCCTATGCTCAACTTACCCCGGCCCTATGCTCAATTTACCCCGTCCCTATGCTCAACTTACCCCGTCCCTATGCTCAATTTACCCCGGCCCTATGCTCAATTTACCCCGGCCCTATGCTCAACTTACCCCGTCTCTATGCTCAACTTACCCCGTCCCTATGCTCAATTTACCCCGGCCCTATGCTCAACTTACCCTGTCTCTATGCTCAACTTACCCCGTCCCTATGCTCAATTTACTTTATATCCAGGGTAAGTTGTGCCAAGAGACCACTTGTTGGACAAGCTGTTTTCAAAACTGTATGTTTTCATGAATTCTGATTATTTCCAGGGAAACACAACATTCTGAAATATATGTAGATATTTGTATCTTTCTAGAAAGAATACCATTGTAACGATTCTCGTTGGTGGAAGAAGGTGAGGATCAAGATGCAGCGTGGTATGTGTTCATCATTATTTTTAATAAACTGAACACTAAATACAACAAGGAACAAACGAAACAACTCCGTCAGGTGCAAAACACACTAAACAGAAAATCACTACCCACAAAACCCATGTGGGCAAGAGCTACCTAAGTATGGTTCTCAATCAGAGACAACAACAGACAGCTAGCTGTCCCTAATTGAGAACCATACCCGGCCAAAAACAAAGAAATACAAAAACATAGAAAAAAGAACATAGAACGCCCACCCTAGTCACAACCTGGCCTAACCAAAATAGAGAATAAAAAGCCTCTATGGCCAGGGTGTGACAGGCGCACAATTGGCCCAGCGTCGTCCAGCTATGGCCGGTGTAGGCCGTCATTGTAAATGAGAATTTGTTCCTATTGGCTACCTAGTTAAATTTAAAAAATGGCTCAACCTACCCCCCTCTCCCCTATCAATGCAACCGCTATGGGTCAAAGGTCAGGCAATTCCCCAGGAACCACTTGCCACCACGGTGTCACCCGCCGGGCTGCTAATGCCCCTCTGGAACAAGGGCAAACAGAATCCCCCCTAAACCACCTCTCCCCTTTGACCTCCCATCCATACATTGACCCCCTCATCTCCTTTTTTTTTGTTAACCTTTCCTGCTATTGATCTTCCCAGATTCCACTATCCTGGAGGGTCGGTGTGAAAATTCCCTTTGAGATATGAGTATTCAGAGTCATTACCTGCCGCCGGCTCCCGGCCCGGAGTGTGTGTGTGAAAACTCCCCACAGAGAGGGGACTCTTAAATAGGTCATTAAAGTCACCCGTTAGCCCCCAGTTTAGTCGGGGTGTGTGTGTGTGTGTGTGTGTGTGTGTGTGTGTGTGTGTGTGTGTGTGTGTGTGTGTGTGTGTGTGTGTGTGTGTGTGTGTGTGTGTGTGTGTGTGTCATACTATTTGGGGGTCCTCATTCCTAGAGGACTGCTTGGTTCAGCAGCGTTTTTCCTTGCATTGAGAGAGTTTGGTATGACTCCCACTGGACAACATACACAGATGCATGATATTGGCTCTGACGTCTAAGGGCACAGCAGGTAAGCAAGACTGACACCCATACATCTAATAGATAGAACTTCAGATACTATCTGCTCTATTACTCTAGATCTATGTTGGATATTTAGAGGACACCTACCTCTAGACAGAAAAGATTAGGACCATGAAAATCATTTTTGAAAACTCACTCGTCCTAGTGGGAAGATCTATGAAGTTAATTTCAGATAGTATTTGATATATTTGAAATAGGAATAGACTCAATTAGAAACTGTCGTTGTTATACATGATACTGTCTCTTAGGTTGTTGGACTAAGGTTCTTGTCTTTTAGATAGAAGACCATGGAAAAACTCACTCTGCTACTCTGGCTCCTGATAGTTCCTCTTCAATCATTTGTACTTCAGCCCAGTAAGTGCTTATGAACTTTCATCATCCACAGGATCTACACACTGATTTTACATTCCCAAACTTGAAAAACGAATTCAACAATTTCTCATTTCTAATAGCTTGATTTTCTGATTCTCCTAATTGTCTGATCAGTTTGGAAAATGCATCATATGTATGTGTGCAGCAAAGGAACCTAAGTAGACTTGAATTCAGATGTTTCCACACTGCATAGGAATAATGTTTTTTTCGAACGAACCAAGTCTGTTAACATATCCCAGACTTATTCAGGCAACCTAGTCACAGGTTTGAATAGAACCGGAGCCATTTGCCAAATTTTGGTAATTAATTTAAAGTACTGTAAGAAGTGGTTTTATTTTATTATAATTCTATTCTTATATGAAAATAACAACTGCAAACTTCGTAAGATCTCTGTCAATATGGCCCACATTGTCTGTCATTTTGTAGCGATGCCTAATCTTGAGTGTCAATACTAAGATACTGCTGGGTGTGTCTAGGAGTGGAAATGATCCTCATAGAAGACTTGGTCAGAGAAACAGATCCCTGGTCAGACTGGAGACCTGAGAGACTGAGGGAGACCAACACAGCAGACGGAGAGGAGGGTGAAGAACTCACTGCAACCCACCCTGAAGAGAAGAGGGAGGAAGAGGGGAGGAGTGAGGATGGACTAACTCCAGAGACTGTATCTGAGAAGTGGAGAATAGAGGAGGAGAAGGGGGCAGCAGAGCAGGAGGGCCATGAGGAAGAGCGAGGGATGGAGGAAGAGAGAACGCTGGTTGGAGTGCTTGATTACAGAGAGAAGAAGAGATTTGAAAATTGGGAGATAGAAGCTGATGAGGAACATGAAGAGGAGGAGGAGAGAAGAGATAATGGAGAGGGGAGACATGAAGAAGGGATTAGATCAGATGATGAGGAGAGAGGTGGTAAGGAACAGAGAGCATATGGAGGAGAGGAGAAACTAGAGGAAAACCTGAGAGTTGAGGAAGTTAAAGAACCCAGTGTAGATCAAAGCGAGGGAAACTACTTAGTCGTTACACACATGGACCTCCCCTCTCCAACCAGCACTTCCTCCTCTCCTGTAGAAAAAGTAATGGACACTCAACCTGTCAATCAAGCTATCAACGAACCCATGTCCCCTCCCCCTGCAGCTATGCCTGTTCCACTTTATGATGTCACTCCTCCACCTGCCACTCAACATGGCCCTCCACCAGTTACACCCTCTACCCCCTCTCAAGTTCCAGAGTCTGCCACTCATGCTCTCACTCAACCTGCCAGTCATATCCAAGACCCGGCTCCAGAGGCAGAGGAGGCCATCTCATTGGTGGACAGTGAGCTCATTATGGTTCAGAGTGTGACTGACAGCTCCCAGACAAATCTCAGGGAGGGGGAGAGTTTTGTTTCGCAGTCGATGGAGGTCAAAGTTGGCCCAATTATCAAGGTTTCAGTCAACGACAATCAGACTGAGAGGAACAGCATTGTTTTTCTCAAAGAGACAGAAAATACAGTCAAGCAGCTAAAGTCTACAGACAAACCAAAACAAGCAAAACCCACAGCCAAGGAACTGCAACCTACAGCCAAACCAAAAGAGATGACAAAACCAACAGCCAAACCCAAAGTGACGGTACAGACAAGCTCCACACCCAAAACACAACAGACAAACCATACACCCAAAACACTACAGACAAAACGTACACCCAAAACACAACAGACAAAACCTACAGCCAAACCAGCAGTGCCAAAACACACAATGAATCTGACACAGACCACCAAGAGTATCAAGACAAAGACAGGGAAACATCAAAAGAAAGACAAAATAAATGAGAGGAAAGGTAAACCTCTGAAAAAGGACAACAAAACCAAAGAGACAAAACAGGAAAAGAAGGAAGGCACAAATCCTGCATACTTCCCCTACTTCAAAGACAGCTACTGTCCCCCGGAGTGTGCCTGCTATGGACGGTGAGATGTTCTCGGACTAAATCATTTTATCATTATGCTATTTCCATATTGTCACAGTCTTATTTAATCACCCAAACCATGTTGTACAGTAATGTTTGTGACGTGCATTACTCCAATGTTTTCTATTGTCCCCTTTCCCAGAGTGGTCCAGTGTTCCGACAAGGGGCTGGAGAAGGTTCCGTACGGCATCCCTTATAACTCCCGCTACGTCCTCCTGATGAACAACCGCATCGACAGCATTCAGCTGGACCTGCTCAATGAGTACCTGTCCATGGAGTTCCTGGTGCTCAGCAACAACCGGCTGACAGACGGCTCCATCGAGGGGGCCTTCGAGGGCATCCCGGCCCTGAGGCGGCTCTACCTGGACCGGAACCTACTGGAGAGTGTGCCCACAGACCTGCCCGCCTCCCTGGAAGAGCTGCGTCTGGATAACAACCAGCTTAACGTGATGTCGGAGGGAGCCTGGGCCAACTGCCCCAGCCTGCTGGTCCTCAGCCTGAGCAACAACAGCCTGGGGAATGGGAATGATACTCTCCCCGCCAGTGTGCTCTCACCTCTGGGCAGCCTGCGCACGCTGAGCCTGGACCACAACCGGCTGGCCTCTGTGCCTCTTGGCTTACCTCTATCTATCAGGGAGTTGTACCTCCGTGGCAACCTTATCCAGCAGTTTCCAGGGGAGGCCTTCGTGGGTACCTCGGAGCTGGTGATTCTGGATCTGAGTGCTAACCGGCTAACCAACCATGGCCTTCTCAGGGAGTCCCTCATCAACGCCACCCACCTGGAGAGCCTCAACTTAGAGGGCAACCAGCTCAAGAAGGTACCCCGCCACCTCCCCTCTTCCCTCAAAACCCTGAACCTGGAGGGCAACCTCATCTCCTCCCTGGGCAAAGCCTCCTTCCTCCACCTCCCCCACCTGGAGCACCTGGGCCTGGCCAGGAACAAGATAGCCAGGGTGGCCTCGGGGGCCTTCAGGGCGCTGCCTGTCCTGCACCAGCTGGACCTGTGTCACAATGCCCTGAGCCAGGTGCCCAGGCAGCTGCCCCGGGGGCTACACTCAGTGGCACTCACACACAACAAGATCCACTCAGTGCCCCGCGACGCCTTCTGCTGGGGGGGTTCAGACCCCGGCCTCAGCAGCCTGGTGCTGGTGCAGCTGGAGCACAACCTCATAGACCTGGGCCACATGGACGCAAAAGCCTTCCACTGCCTCAGAGGCTTCCAGATGGTACACTTCTACTGAGCTGCAGTCTATAGAATCCTGCAGGACAGTCAAACTGCAAATATAGATTATAGACAATCCAACAACTGAAACCAATTGCAGGGGTTTTTCTGCTCAACCTGAAAGTCCGTTGGGCTCTAAAATGGCGGTAAAATGTTCTGCAATACACAGAGAAACAAACATCATGTCGGGAGCTGATTTTGATTCAACATTACAAGGTAACAATGCAAGATGGCCAGTTGAGTGAACTTGGATCTCAATGTGGATAGCTATACTGTACTGTATGTCGTCGCTTGGGTAAAGCTGTGATTGATGGAAGCCGTGATATGTGTTCAGAGAAAATACTTACTGGAACCGCTCCCATGAAGTCTGTGTTGAAAGACTATGGCCTACTTAAAGGTCAATGATGCCACATACAGTTGAAGTCGGAAGTTTTCATACACCTTAGACAAATTCATTTAAACTCAGTTTTTCACAATTCATGACATTTAATCCTAGTAGAAATTCCCTGTCGTTGGTCAGTTAGGATCACCACTGTTTTAAGAATGTGAAATGTCAGAATAATAGTAGAGAGAATTAATTATTTCAGCTTTTATTTCTTACATCACATTCCCAGTGGGTCAGAAGTTTACATACACTCAATTGGTATTTTGTAGCATTGCCTTTAAATTGTTTAACTTGGGTTAAACGTTTCGGGTAGCCTTCCACAAGCTTCCCACAATAAGTTGGGTGAATTTTGGGCCATTCCTCCTGACAGAGCTGGTGTAACTGAGTCAGGTTTGTAGGCCTCCTTGCTTCCACATGCCTTTTCAGTTCTGCCCACACATTTTCTATGGGATTGAGGTCAGGGGTTTGTGGCCACTCCAATACCTTGACTTTGTTGTCCTTAAGCCATTTTGCCACAACTTTGGAAGTATGCTTGGTGTCATTGTCAATTTGGAAGACCCATTTGCGACCAAGCTTTAACTTCCTGACCGATGTCTTGAGATGTTGCTTCAATATATCAACATAATTTTCCTTCTCATGATGCCATCTATTTTGTGAAGTGCACCAGTCCCTCCTGCAGCAAAGCACGGTTGGGATGGTGTTCTTCGGCTTGCAAGTCTCCCCCTTTTTCCTCTAAACATAACGATGGTCATTGCGGCCAAACAGGTCTATTTTTGTTTCATCAGACCAAAGGACATTTCTCCAAAAAGTACAACCTTTGTCCCCATGTGCAGTTGCAAACCGTAGTCTGGCTTTTTTATGGCAGTTTTGGAGCAGTGGCTTCTTCCTTGCTGAGCGGCCTTTCAGGTTATGTTGATATAGGACTCATTTTACTGTGGATATAGATACTTTTGTACCTGTTTTCCTCAAGCATCTTCACAAGGTCCTTTGCTGTTGTTCTGGGATTGATTTGCACTTTTTGCACCAAAGTACGTTCATCTCTAGGAGACAGAACGCGTCTCCTTCCTGAGCAGTATGATGGCTGCTCCTTCCTGAGCAGTATGATGGCTGGTTTTTATACTTGCGTGCTATTGTTTGTACAGATGAATATGGTACCTTCAGGCATTTGGAAATTGCTCCCAAGGATGAACCAGACTTGTGGAGGTCTACAATTTTTTTTCTGAGGTCTTGGCTGATTTATTTAGATTTTTCCCATGATGTCAAGTAAAGAGGCACTGAGTTTGAAGGTAGGCCTTGAAATACATCCCTAGGTACACCTCCAGTTGACTCAAATGATGTCAACTAGCCTATCAGAAGCTTCTAAAACCATGACGTAAATTTCTGGAATTTTCCAAGCTGTTTTAAAGGCACAGTCAACTTATTGTATATTAACTTCTGACCCACTGGAATTGTGATACAGTGAAATAATCTGTCTGTAAACAATTGTTGTAAAAGTTACTTGTGTCATGCACAAAGTAGATGTCCTAACCAACTTGCCAAAACTATAGTTTGTTAACAAGAAATGTGTGGAATGGTTGAAAATTAGTTTTAATGACTCCAACCTAAGTGTATGTAAACTTCTATCTCCAACTGTATGTGACTGTCAGCTGTATCCTAGCAATCTTATCATTGGAATACTTGTTAGCTAAATGTGTTTCTATTCAATGTTGTCATGTGATTTAAATTAAAGTGCCATTAGTGGTCTGGAAGAGTCTCTCTTCTGGAAGAGTGTGAATTGGCGAGTAAATGTCAAAGCCTTATTAACAAAAGCTACTCCATTTCAACTCACGTTGGCCTAATATGGGCAAGAAACAATAGCACAGTCTAGTAAAAATGTCTGCCTGCTGCAAAATTATTCTCCAATAGCCCTTAATTAATTTCCAAAACCACCTCCAGATACTTTTCATAAGAGGGCTGGGGTAGTATTTGATTGCCTATCGTTATTTAAGCTGAAATGTGTTTATCTGAACACAAGTTTATTTTATGGGTAAGAGCTTGGCCGTGCTGTACACCAAATCCTTGGCTTGGCTGCTGGTTATTATTGGATAGAAACATGATTTTAAACTTTGGCAGCCATTTTTTAAGGGCACCACTTGTTTTTTTCATGCCTCATAATGGCCTTTCCAGTCCAAATGTTTCCATTCTAAAGCGTTCTCTCCGCTTCCTGTAAACAAGTTAATAAGATAATTTTTTATATAATATATGTATACAGCCATGTCTGGTGATTAACTGCACCAAAATTATCAAACTTCCTGGAAGAATAACATTCAAATCAGAGTTTCTTGATTAGATAATGTTTTACCCTGTAGCAATGATGGATAACTGCTGTACATTGCAAATGTATCCATGATTGGATGTTGATACAGTGCATTCGGGAAAGTATTCAGACCCCTTGACTTTTTCCACATTTTCTTACATTAAAGCCTTATTCTAACATTGATTCAATTAATTATTTTTCTAAACAATCTACACACAATACCCCCATAATAACAGAGTGAAAACAGGTTTTTAGAAATCTTTGCAAATGTATTACAAATTTTAAAAAGAATTCAGACCCTTTGCTATGAGACTCGAAATTGAGCTCCTGTTTACATTGATCATCCTTAAGATGTTTCTACAACTTGGAGTCCACCTGTGGTAAATTCAATTGATTGGACATAATTTGGAAATTCACAGTCCACAGGTCCACAGTTGACAGTGCATGTCAGAGCAAAAACCAAGCCATGACCTCTGAGACAGGGTTGTGTCGAGGCACAGATCAGGGGAATGTGTTTGTATATGTTTGGCCACTAGATGGCAGTAATATATAGAGGGAAAGAGAATGAAGTAACAGAGAAAACCCTAACTGTATGCAATGAACACAAGTATGATGAACAGAACATTCAGAGGCAGATTTGGCCCTGCTTCAGTAGCCAAAAATACAATTTCTGCTATTAAAATTCAAGGAAGTTTATTTTTGTCTGAAAAAAAGTAACTTAAGCTCACACCTGCTCTGTAATGCATGGTCTCTCTCATACTGAGTCAGCTACCATTTGACATTTTAGTCATCTCTCTTATCCAGAGAGACTTACAGTATTAAGTCCATACATTTTCATAGTGGTCCCCCTCGGGAATCAAACCCACAACCGTTGCGTTGCAAGTGCCATGCTCTACAAACCGAGCTACACGGGACGTTAAAGAGTTTCACAGAGTAGTGACAGCTTGTGATCCTCCTTGTCAATACAGTGAGAGTATTTACTATTTACACCAGGAGAAATAATGGAGGGTAAAAGAATGGCTGAACAGCAGAGAGAAAGATGATACACAGAATCTAATCTAGAGAGGGGAGTGAGGTGATTGGTGCTCTCTCTCTCTCTTTCTCTTAATTTCTCTCTCTCCCTCTCTCTCTTTCTCTTTTTCATAACATTGCTCAGCTACGTGGCAGTGCACCCATAAGACCTGTGAAAGAGGAGGAGGAGGGGGGTGAGCGAGGGAAGGAGAGTGAAAGGCAGACGGAGCGCAGGATAGTTCCAGACTTCATTTTCTCCTACCGTGCACGGAGGAGAGCCGCTTTTGGCAGGCCTGGGGTTCACCAGCACCTCCCTACGGTCCAGCAGGACCTCCGCTCTCACAGCACTGTCTACCTGATGCTACTGCCCCCTTCCCTATTCCCTCTTTTTGTCTCTCTCTCTCTCTTGGTCTCTCTTTTTCTCCCTTTCTCTTCCTCTCTCTCTCTCTCTCTCTATCTCTCCCTATTTGTATCCTCCCATTTCCCTCTCCCTTCTTTCCCCAATCCATCTCTGTCTTTCCCTCTCTCTCCCTCCCTCTTAGATCATATATCTTAGATGACACGTGTTAGGCTTGCAGGTGTGTTTGTGTGTGTGTGAGCACGTATTTACACTTGTATGTTTTTATCTATCTCGGTTATTAACAGCATGGCACACCTGAGGCATGTGAGTTGGTCTCAAGCTAGAGTTTGACCCATAATGTTAGCAGCCTCTAGCTTCCCTCATGACTTGTTGTGACATGAGCACAACGGTAAAAGGCTGTTTTCTGAAGGGCTGCTTATTTGTGTACCTCTCAGTTGTTCTCTATTGGACTCTGACTGACAGCCGTATCACCACGTGAGATTAGTAGTGAAAGGTGCAAGCTGGCATCTCAAAATAACTATCTCTCTGTCTGTCTGCCTGCCCTATCTTTCTGTCTGGCTGGCTGCCCTCTCTCTCTCTCTCTCTTCTCTCTCTATCTCTCTCTCTCTCTGTCTGTCTGCCCTGTCTGTCTGTCTGTCTGTCTGGCTGGCTGCCCTATCTGTCTGTCTGTCTTTCTGTATTTCCTATTGTTGGTCAAATCTCTTCTGATCTATCCATCTGGTCGGTCATCCGTTTGTGTGTCAGTCTATTTCTGACTGTCTGTCTCTCCATCTGTCCGCCTGTCTGTATGTTCTACCATATGTCTGTATGTCTGTATGTTCTCCTTCTGTCTGGGTCTTTTTGTCGGTCAGTCCGACTGTCCTTCCGTCCATATAGGCTATTTGTCTCTTCTTCCATATGTCTATCTGTCCGTCTGTTCGATCATACACTTTAGCCTCACCTTTGCCTGTCTGTCAGACATTTTCTTTCTGTTAGACACAACAAAGAGAGCTGTGGTGGGTCTTTGTGTTTGTTGTCCCGGCCTAAACCGTAACACCATCAATCTCTGACTGCACCTGAGCTGGAAGGAGCCAGAGAGGCTTTGGAGCATGTTTGGGACGTTATATTCTTTAGTGTCTTTGGTGGTTTTGATTTAATCTTGGATTGAATATGTATTTGGTTGATTAAGATACATTTCCTTGGTTAAGAGAGGTTCAAAGATGTTTGAAAAATATATACAGGTATAATTCATCTCTGTTTTACCCACCCTTTCCTGCACTAAGGCTCAGTATGGATGAACGTTGACAGAATGGTAACGTTGCAATAAGACATTTAGGGAAAGAAAAGGGAATACAAATCCATGACAAAGATCAATGCAGCTGGAGTGAGAACTGAAACATATGATTGTATAAATCACTCAATACGGCTGATCCTAGACCATGTGATTCATCATTACAGTGCAGTACAACAAGGCCAAGACTATTTCACAAACCACTGGACATGATGTAGTAGTGTGACGAATCAGGCAATGCTCTGTTTTCTGAAACTCTATCCATAAATTCATAGCCTAGCGTAGATGTATTTGGTGCAGACTGCAACTCTATTGACATGCAACAACATAGTTATTCAGCCACTCTAGCAGTAAAATGTACATTCAACCTCTATTCCACGTTGGGTCAATGTAATCTCATTGAAATTAAGTGGAAACAACGTTGATTCAACCAGTGTGTGCCCAGTGCGTTGCTAGTAAATATATAGACCATCTATGGGGGCTGTTGAAATAAAGTTTAACATATATAGAAGAAAGTGACTAGGATGTCAGTACAGAGACTCATTGTCTCTCATTGACAGACAGACAGACAGACAGGGAGGGAGGGAGGGAGGGAGGGAGGGAGGGAGGGAGAGACGCCATACTTCCTACGTCAATGTGATGCTTGGAGGCTCGATGTGTTAGGAGGAATGAGTATTCATCCTTATAAGGCTTTGAATAAGGTATTATATTTATGAAATATCTCTTTAATGACCAATAAACAACATCTTGAAATGACAACATTAACACGTGTCATAGCTATGTGTTCACTGAACACTGATACACAATGGCTTAAAGCAGATGTGTTTCAAACGTGGAGGGCCGAGTGTCCGCAGGTTTTTGGTTTTTCCTTTCAAATGAAGACCCAGACAACCATGCGAGGGGAGGTCTTTACTAATTAGTGACATTAATTAATGAGTTTGGAATGAGTGAGTTTGACACATGGCTTAAAGTATTAAGAATTAAAAGGGATGTTAGTTTGAAGCTCACGTTGATGGTTTTGATTGACACTGGGTGTGTTTAATGTCCCGCCTCTCTCATAGACAGTAATTGGATAAATGGAAGTGGTGGTCAAAGCGGTACTCCTCCCTCCTAAACACACACACACACACACACACACACACACACACACACACACACACACACACAAAAAACACACACACACACACATATAAACACACAGACAGACAGACAGACAGACAGACAGACAGACAGACAGACAGACAGACACATTTTGGTATACAGTACCAGTCAAAAGTTTGGACACATCTACTCATTCAAGGGTTTTTCTTTATTTGTACAATTTAGATAATGTAGTAACCAAAAAAGTGTAAAACAAATCAAAATATATTTGAGATTTGAGATTCTTCAAAGTACCCACCCTTTGCCTTGATGAAAGCTTTGCACACTCTTGGCATTCTCTCAACCAGCTTTATGAGGTAGTCACCTGGAATGCCTTTCCAACAGTCTTGAAGGAGTTCCCACATATGGTGAGCACTTGTTGGCTGATTTTCCATCACTCTGCAGCCCAACTCATCCCAAACCACCTCAATTGGGTTGAGGTCGGGTGATTGTGGAGGCCAGGTCATCTGATGCAACACTCCATCACTATCATTCTTGGTCAAATAGCCCTTACACAGGCTGGAGGTGTGTTGGGTCATTGTCCAGTTGAAAAACAAATGATAATCCCACTAAGCCCAAACCAGATGGGATGGCGTATCGCTGCAGAATGCTGTGGTAGCCATGCTGGTTAAGTGAGCCTTGAATTCACCAGCAAAGCACCCCCACACCATCACACCTCCTCCTTCATGCTTCACGGTGGGAACCACACATGCAGAGATCATCCATTCACCTATTCTGCATCTCACAGACACAACAGTTGGGACCAAAAATCACAAATTTGGACTCATCAGACCAAAGGACAGATTTCCACTGGTCTAATGTCCATTGCTTGTGTTTCTTGGCCCAAGCAAGTCTCTTCTTATTATTGCTGTCCTTCAGTAGTGGTTTCTTTGCAGCAATTTGACCATGAAAGCCTGATTCACGCACGTCTCCTCTGAACAGTTGATGTTGAGATGTGTCTGTTACTTGAACTCTGTGAAGCATTTATTTGGGCTGCAATCTGAGGTGCAGTTAATTGCCGATTTCTGAGGCTGGTAACTCTAATGAACTTATCCTCTGCGGCAAAGGAAACTCTGGGTCTTCCTTCCTGTGGTGGTCCTCATGAGAGTCCGTTACATCATAGCGCTTGATGGTTTTTGCAACTGTTCTTGAAGAAACTTCTGGAAGTTGGAAATTCCAGAAGTTTCTGACTTACCTTCATGTCTTAAAGTAATGATGGACTGTCATTTGTCTTTTCTTATTTGAGCTGTTCTTGCCATAATATGGTATTTTACCAAATAGGGCTACATTCTGTATACCAACCCTGCCTTGTCACAACACAACTGATTGGCTCAAACGCATTAAGAAGGAAAGAAATTCCACAAATTAATGTTTAATAAGGAACACCTGTTAATTGAAATGCATCCAGGTGTCTACTTCATTAAGCTGGTTGAGAGAATGCCAAGAGTGTGCAAAGCTGTCATCAAGGGAAAGGGTGGGTACCTTGAAGAATCTCAAATAAGAAATATATTTTGATTGTGTTTAACACTTTTTTTGGTTTCTACATGATTCCATATATGTTATTTCATTTTTTTGATGTCTTCACTTATTCTACAATGTAGAAAATAGTAAACATTGTAACGAAAAACCCTTGATGAGTAGTTGTGTCCAAACTTTTAACTGGTACTGTTTATCTGCAGTAACAGACACTGCTATTGCATGAGCGAGAGGGAGATGGCGCTTGAGTCAGCAGAGAGAAAGTAAAGAAGGAGGGGAGAGAGAGAGAGAGAGAGAGAGAGAGAGAGAGAGAGGAGGGGATAAAGTGTGTGAGAGAGAGGAGGGGAGAGAGAGAGACCATGGGAGCCAGACGGACCTCTACACACACACACACTTTTTGTTCCTGGCCATAAAAACCCATAAGGCTGTGTGCTGCACTGACAACTCACACACATGCGTGTACACAAACTCACACCACACACACACAAACACACACACACATTTTTCTGCAGGGGCTCCACAAGGGGGCCAGCGTGTTTTCTTTTTTGGAGAGGCAGGGGATCTCTCTACCTCCCAGTAACAGAGTAGCCTAGCAGTGCAGACAGGAGTAGCAGCTCACATTATCCCTAGTACAGTAGATAAACATCAATACACACCTTGAGATACACACACAAACTATTTCATGGAGAAGGTGGAGGTGGTAGGCCTGTCTCAGATCTAGTTGTATGTTATAGAGAGAGGGAAATTAATGAACTGCACCAGTTTGTGGAGCAGCACTGCAAACTAGGGGAGTTACAGAGAGATAGAGAGAGAGAGAGAGAGAGAGGGGGGGGGGGGGGGGGGGACAGAGAGAGAGAGGGGGACAGAGAGCGAGAGAGAGAGAGGGGGACAGAGAGAGAGAGTGAGAGAAATAAAGAAAAAAGACTGAACGAGAGATATAGAAGGGTGTGTTTTCCTTTATTACTCCAACCAGTGTCTCTCTGTCTATGGTCTCTGTCTATGGTCTCTGTCTATGGTCTTTATCCTATGGTCTCTGTCTATGGTCACTGTCTATGGTCTTTATCCTATGGTCTCTGTCTATGGTCTCTGTCTATGGTCTCTGTCTATGGTCTTTATCCTATGGTCTCTGTCTATGGTCACTGTCTATGGTCTCTGTCTATGGTCTCTGTCTATGGTCTCTGTCTATGGTCTTTATCCTATGGTCTGTGTCTATGGTCTTTATCCTATGGTCTGTGTCTATGGTCTTTATCCTATGGTCTCTATCTATGGTCTCTCTCTATGGTCTTTATCCTATGGTCTCTATCTATGGTCTTTATCCTATGGTCTCTGTCTATGGTCTTTATCCAATGGTCTCTGTCTATGGTCTCTCTCTACGGTCTTGATCCTATGGTCTCTGTCTATGGTCTTTATCATATTGTCTCTGTCTATGGTCTTTATCCTATGGTCTCTGTCTATGGTCTCTGTCTATGGTCTCTCTCTATGGTCTTTATCATGTGGTCTCTGTCTATGGTCTTTATCCTATGGTCTCTGTCTATGGTCTTTATCATATGGTCTCTGTCTATGGTCTTTATCCTATGGTCTCTGTCTATGGTCTTTATCCTATGGTCTCTGTCAATGGTCTTTATCCTATGGTCTCTGTCTATGGTCTTTACCATTTCGAATCCCACCATACCTTATATGCTATGCAATCCGGTTTCCGAGCTGGTCATGGGTGCACCTCAGCCACGCTCAAGGTCCTAAACGATATCATAACCACCATCGTAAAAGACAATACTCTGCTGGCGTATTCATCAACCTGGCCAAGGCTTTCGACTCTGTCAATCGCCACATTCCTATCGCAGACTCAACAGCCTTGGTTTCTCAAATGACTGCCTCGCCTGGTTCACCAACTACTTCTCAGACAGAGTTCAGTGTGTCAAATTGGAGGGCCTATTGTCCGGACCTCTGGCAGTCTCTATGGGGGTGCCACAGGGTTCAATTCTCGGGCCGACTCTTTTCTCTGTATACATCAATGATGTCGCTCTTGCTGCTGGTGATTCTCTGATCCACCTCTACGCAGATGATGATACTTCTGGCCCTTCTTTGGACACTGTGTTAACTAACCTCCAGACGAGCTTCAATGCCATACAACTCTCCTTTTGTGGCCTCCAACTGCTCTTAAATGCAAGTAAAACTAAATGCATTCTCTTCAACCGGTCGCTGCCCGCACCTGCCCGCCCGTCTAGCATCACTACTCTGGACGGTTCTGACTTAGAATATGTGGACAACTACAAGTACCTAGGTGTCTGGTTAGACTGTAAACTCTCCTTCCAGGCTCACATTAAGCATCTCCAATCCACAATGAAATCTAGAATCGGCTTCCTATTTCGCAAAAAGCATCCTTTACTCATGCTGCCAAACATACCCTTGTAAAACTGACTATCCTACCAATCCTTGATTTTGGCGATGTCATTCATAAAATATCCTCCAAAACTCTACTCAGCAAATTTGATGCAGTCTATCACAGTGCCCTCCGTTTTGTCACCAAAGCCCCATGTGCTACCCACCACTGCGACCTGTATGCTCTCGTTGGCTGGTGTCACGACCTGGTCATAGAGGCTTTTATTCTCTATTTTGGTTAGGCCAGGGTGTAACTAGGGTGGGCATTCTATGTTCCTTTTTCTATGTTTTTGTATTGCTTTGTTTTTGGCCGGGTATGGTTCTCAATCAGGGACAGCTGTCTATCGTTGTCTCTGATTGAGAACCATACTTAGGTAGCTCTTGCCCACATGGGTTTTGTGGGTAGTTGCTTTCTGCTTTTGTGTCTGCACCAGACAGAACTGTTTAGGTTGTTCTCGTTGTTGTTTTGTTAATCAGTGTTCAGTTCCATTAATAAAAGGATGAACAAGTACCACGCTGCACCTTGGTCCTCACCTTCTTCATACAACGACCGTTACAGCTGGCCCTTGCTTCAAATTGGTCGCCAAACCCACTGGCGCCAGGTCAGACATCTATAAGTCTTTGCTAGGTAAAGCCCCGCCTTATCTCAGCTCACTGGTCACCATGGCAGCACCCACCCGTAGCACGCGCTCCAGCAGGTATATTTCACTGGTCACCCCCAAAGCCAATTCCTCCTTTGGCCACCTTTCCTTCCAGTTCTCTGCTGCCAATGACTGAAACGAATTGCAAAAATCACTGAAGCTGGAGACTCATATCTCCCTCACTAACTTTAAGCATCAGCTGTCAGAGCAGCTCACAGATCACTGCACCTGTACAAAGCCCATCTGTAAATAGCCCATCTGTAAATAGCCCATCCAACTACCTCATCCCCATATTGTTCTTTTTTTTCTTTGCTCCTTCCCCAGTATCTCTACTAGCACATTAATCTTCTGCACATCTATCACTCCAATGTTTAATTGCTAAATTGTAATTATTACCCCACTACAGCCTATTTACTGCCTTAACTCCCTAATCTTACTTCATTTGCACACATTGTATATAGACTTTTCTATTGTGTTATTGACTGTACGTTTGTTTATTCCATGTGTAACTCTGTGTTGTTGTTTGTGTCGCACTGCTTTGCTTTATCTTGGTCAGGTCGCAGTTGTAAACGTGAACTTGTTCTCAACTGGCCTACTTGGTTAAATAAAGGTCAAATAAAAAAATATCATATGGACTCTGTCTATGGTCTCTCTCTATGGTCTTTATCCTATGGTCTCTCTCTATGGTCTTTATCCTATGGTCTCTCTCTATGGTCTCTCTCTATGGTCTTTATCCTATGGTCTCTCTCTATGGTCTTTATCCTATGGTCTCTCTCTATGGTCTTTATCCTATGGTCTCTCTCTATGGTCTCTCTCTATGGTCTTTATCCTATGGTCTCTGACTATGGTCTTTATCCTATGGTCTCTCTCTATGGTCTTTATCCTATGGTCTCTGTCTATGGTCTCTGTCTATGGTCTTTATCCTATGGTCTCTGTCTATGGTCTTTATCCTATGGTCTCTCTCTATGGTCTTTATCCTATGGTCTCTGTCTATGGTCTCTCTCTATGGTCTTTATCCTATGGTGTCTGTCTATGGTCTTTATCCTATGGTCTCTATCTATGGTCTTTATCCTATGGTCTCTATCTATGGTCTTTATCCTATGGTCTCTGTCTATGGTCTTTATCCTATGGTCTCTGTCTATGGTCTTTATCCTATGGTCTCTGTCTATGGTCTTTATCCTATGGTCTCTCTCTATGGTCTTTATCCAATGGTCTCTCTCTATGGTCTTTATCCTATGAAACGAATTGCAAAAATCACTGAAGCTGGAGACTCATATCTCCCTCACTAACTTTAAGCATCAGCTGTCAGAGCAGCTCACAGATCACTGCACCTGTACAAAGCCCATCTGTAAATAGCCCATCTGTAAATAGCCCATCCAACTACCTCATCCCCATATTGTTCTTTTTTTTCTTTGCTCCTTCCCCAGTATCTCTACTAGCACATTAATCTTCTGCACATCTATCACTCCAATGTTTAATTGCTAAATTGTAATTATTCTCTATGGTCTTTATCCTATGGTCTCTGTCTATGGTCTTTATCCTATGGTCTCTATCTATGGTCTTTATCCTATGGTCTCTCTCTATGGTCTTTATCCTATGGTCTCTCTCTATGGTCTTTATCCTATGGTCTCTCTCTATAGTCTTTATCCTATGGTCATTGTCTATGGTCTATGATCTTTATCCTATGGTCTCTCTCTATGGTCTTTATCCTATGGTCTCTGTCTATGGTCTATGATCTTTATCCTATGGTCTCTCTCTATGGTCTTTATCCAATGGTCTCTGTCTATGGTCTTAGCCTGTGTGGGGTCGCCAGAAAACGCTAACATCCAGTTTCAGGGATATGGTATTTTCAATCTAACTTACGTTTCCCCTGAAAAATGGAAGTGGGAACTCCTGCTACTTCAGGTTAATAGTCTTTAATCATTAAAGCCGAGGTAATGTAGTGGTGGTTACACCATCGACGGGGTAAACTGCAATAACAATGCCTGCCAGTCACAGAAGAAGAGTCCACATTGCTGCCTTAATTACCACATGGGTGTGTGGGCTTGTCTACATGTGGTTGGCGTTGTCAAAGAAAAGCCAGCAATAACAGAGAGAGAGAGTGAGAGAGTCTACTGAATCCCCACACACAGACACTAGGCTTATCTCTCAACACAGTGTCTAAGGCACGTGTCAAACTACTTCCACGGGGGGCAGAGTATCTGTGGGTTTTGGCTCCTCCCTTGTACTTGATTGATAAATTATGGTGACTGATTAGTAAGGAACTCCCCTCACCTGGTTGTGTAAAATCCGCAGACATTAGGCCCTACGTGGAATGAGTTTGACACCCCTGGTCTAAGGGCATAGAAATAGAAGGGCCTGGAATGGCAATCACCAAAACGCTACATTTTAAGGGGAATGTTTGCTTTAAATAAGGATGGGAAAGGATTTCAGCTTAACTTAGGCATGTAAATCATGCATTGACGTCAGTGGGAGATTTGCAGAGAATGTTGATTTCACAATTCGGAATGTTGTTGTATATTTTACACATTCTGTTTCTTCGTTGCAGTCTGAGGAAAGAGGTCATCTGATTGGTTCCCCTGATAAAACGAAGGGGTCATAGGTAAATTCTCTTGTTTGACTTCTTGTAAATTCCTGCCTCTGTGTCCTCACTACTGAAAAAGGGCCTGAAACCTCATTAAGCCATCAGGTGTCCACCGTAATGAAGGAAAACAAGTTGAAACCTCAGACAGACTTTACAGGCATTCTATCTCACTTTTCAGACATGTTATAAGGTGTAGTATAATCTATGGACAGGAAAACCTATTGAAGTTTACTACTAATAATGGAGAGGAACATTAACTTTCCATGCATTATTAATTTATTGCTTAATATTACCTCACAAAAGATTCCTTAACAATAAAAACTTTCTTGCAGGAGTTATGTATCCCGACCAGGAAAACCTCAGTCCTATTTATGAAGATATTTAGATTAAAGGACATATTTTACTATGACAACGTGATCATTTGAAAAACCTTTAAATTAATAGAATGACAGTAAAACCGGTATGTTATGCATTTTCCGAGTAGTAAGCGGAAATTCCCTACTACTGTTTTATTTTCAACTTTGATGGCGAACTTTCTGGAATGCTAACATCCACTTCCAGTAATTTTCACTCCGGCGCTGGTCCCATTGTTTAGAATTCTTCCGCATTCATGCAAAGAGTTATGGGATATTAGAATCCTCTTGTCCTAATTTTCAACCTTGCGGAACGCTACTGTTGCCAACTAGGGTAAGTGGTCTTATGTAGCTGTGCATGTTGTTTGTCCTGTAACATAAACTGTGTATTAGAGGTCTTCACAGGTCCAACAGACCTGAAATGTTGAGATCCAACCCGGGACCCGAGCGGCATCCTAAATTGTGACTTTTGTCACGGGTCTGGGTGGGTCTGACATCATTGTCATGGGTCTCGGGTGTGTGCAATTAAAATTGATTTACCGACTGGACCCAGTAGGACCGGTCCTCTGTTAATTTAATGTGTGATGTGATGACAACCGCAAGCTTGTTATCTGTGTCAACCAATTACAACTCAATAAAACGTATAGCTTATGTCCAGCTAAAGCTGCTTGCTGCTGCTGCTGAGGAGAGAGCACGAGAGCAAGTGAATGGAGGCCTTTTTCCTTGAAGTAAAACGAGAGTTAGAGGAGAAAGTGTATAGTGAAGCCTACAAGGGGAATGTCCCCAGAGGGTGGACAAATGGACCGTGTGCAAATCACTATTCAGGTTTGATGCAATTTTCAAATTGTATTTATTTATTTTCGTATTCGTTATTATTATAATTAGTTGTATCGTTATTATTGTATATCATTACTATTATTGTAGGCCTATTTAAGAATCTTAACCAGTTCTTTAAATATGCTAAAAGTGTTTTGTTGTCACATCTCTCGTCAGAAGGCATGGACCAAAGCGCAGCGTGGTAAGTGTTCATGATTTTTATTGATCAAAACACTCGAACAAAATAACAAAGTGAAAAACGAATAGTTCTGTAAGGCAAATAAACTATACAGAAAACAACTACCCACAAAACACAGGTGGGAAAAGGCTGCTTAGTATGATTCTCAATGAGAGACAACGATAGACAACTGCCTCTGATAACAAAGAACAAAAACAAAGAACTAGAAACATAGAAATAAAGAAACTAGAATGCCCACCCTAGTCACACCCTGACCTAACCAAAATAGAGAATTTGTTTTATTTTGTTGCAACATTTTCATTGGCTAAACTAAGTTTGAACTGTCTTTTACATTGTGTGCTCCATTTTAGTTTAAGATCTGTAAAAAAATAGGCATGTTGTAAAAATAAACATCATTAGCCTATTGCTGTCATTTGTTGGGTAGGCCTACGGTAGCCTTTGTTGGTAATTGCTGCAATATAAACCTTTTCAAAACTTAAACTTTTACGGTTTAAAGCAGTTCAGTTTAAATATGCAACAAGTGTTTTGTTTCATTCTTTTGAGTCATTTTCTTTGGCCAAATTAAGTTCCAACTGTAATGTTGTGTTGTTGTGATGTTGTGTTGTAATGTTGTTACTGGTAGGGCCGATATAGGCCTACTCACACTCAAACCATGAAAAGGAAAAGCCAAAGAGATGCAAAGTGTAATTTAATGCCGCAATATAATATCCTGTTCATATTTCCCTTTAAACAATGGCTTGACATAACTTTATTAGGGTAATAACAAAAGTAAGAAACCTTTGATTTGGTATGAAGATGGCTATTATTAGGTGTAATTACTGCAGGCCTATGAAAGCAGTGGGCACCGGCGCTCCAACTCTCTCCCACAGTTGAACTTCAGGCGAGGAAGAATGTTTAAGGCCTACCAGAGTTACTCTTTTAATCTAACAATATAATGCTTATATAATAAATAATATTCTGATTGAAAATGTACGAATTAGCTTCCTGCTGCATGCCTATCTGTATAATAGTAGCCTATCTGACAAGGATAAAGAATGCATGTTGGTGTGGGAACATGGAGCCGGTATGTCTCTATCTTTCTCTCGGTCTCTCTAGGTCTAGGCCTAAGATTCTCTTCCTTTATGTAAATGGTTTAAATATTCATATCATACAGTGGATGCCTAAGCCTATAGGCCTATATGCATGCAATGACCAGGTGAATTTAGCGTTCAAATCTCTGACAGCTCAACCGTGACATGGACAATTATTGTTTTAGGAAAGTAAAAAAAACTATAAAACAATAGGCTTTAAGGTTTTGAATATGCTATACATCTGTCGTGTCTTTGGCTATGCCGGATTAAGTGATATGACATGCTATTCTATAAAATAATTTCTCCGTAATTAATATTACCTCATTGAGCTAATCATGTAAATGTAATTAACTAGAGAGTCGGGGCACCACGAAATAATATTTATAGAGCTGTTATCTTCCAAATAAACTTTTAAAGACCTAGTAATATTTTACATCAATAGCAGTCAATATTAATCGTCATCTTAATTCAGTCTCATCTGAAAGTTGTAAATTCTTGGTTATCTGCACGAACCCTGGCTAACAAGTTGAATCAGCAATACAAAATTGGGTTTAATTATTTATTTACTAAATACCTAACTAATCACACAGAATTACACATACACATAATTAAATCATAACTTGATTACAAATTACGTCATAAAGGAAAATGTCCCTAGCGGGCGGAACAGATATGACAGCTTGTTACACAAAAGAAAAGGGGCTGGGTTTGAGTGAAAGATCGGGAAGACTGAGGAACAAAGGGCGAAGCTGTGCTATTGTAAATACAATATCTTATGCATTCTAAATTACCGCCCATTTGGAAAAGGAAAATGCAATAAATATTTACTCTGAGCTGCGCTTCGGTAGGTTGGTGGTAGATGGAAGGCCGTGTTGCCCAACCGAGTCCTTTGTCCTTTGAAGAATGTCTCTGGTGGTCAATTGGATACGTTGTAGTAATGTCGTTGTGTGGTAGACGGGATACTCTGTCTGTTCCTTCCTAACCTGCGTTTGCAGCTGCTGTTGCTAACTCAACGGCTAGGAGGTATCACTTCTGTAGTGAATAAGAGTTCAAAGTTCATACCTTTCGCAACCAAAGCTCACACTGATGTTGGCTTTGTTCTGTAGTTATTATCTGAACCATTCTGACATCGGACTGTCGTCCTCACAACCCTGGAACAGGAGGTTATATTGTCGTCAAGGCTTTATATAGGAAGGGAGAGGAGGGCGTGTTTGAAAAGTTTTATAGCCCATGTCCCTTCACAGGGACAGGCCACTGATTGAGCAGAATCTTATGAAAACCCAAATCTCACATTTTAGAAGCTAAAATCACATTTCATCCCATCACAAATAATTTCATATTCAAACATTTAAATTGAACAACAATTCCATGTGAATCCGATAACTCTGATGTGTAGACTTTCCACTGTATAGTTTATGTCATCTTATCATTGATGAGAATGTCTCAGATGACAACCGAACTGATATCATATTCATTAAGTACCACCACATATGTTCAATTGGTCGGATAACCAGTTCATAGTTCAATATAGTTTTTTGTAATTTATTATAGGCAGTTTTTAGTCACACGTAAGTAACTCTATCCTTCAGTGAATATCACTAGTTTATTGATGGAGCTGGCAGCAGCTGTCCTGAGGTTTAATTCTCACTTTCTACTCTCGGATCTGAACCGGTCTCTCAGATACGAACCAACGCGTATCTGTTTGGGTCCGGAAGGATGAAGAGAGAGAGGGAGAGGTAGAGAAAGATGGATAATTAAAACACTGGTCACTCGTGCGTGTCTCCAGGGGATGGGGAGTACTGGTCTAGAAGATGGGCTTTTCCACTCAGAGCAGACGTTACCTAAGCACTAGGCAGTCATCCCTGCTCCCACTTTTACTGGTGTCTGATTTGAATGTCAATGAACAGAAACTCGGATCTACGAGCCAATTGAGTCATTAAGAGCAATAATGATATTTTATTGAGTTACATTGAGGCCTCTAAGATGTTCCCTTACGTTCCCTGCAATCATTCTTATTACACATAAGAAAGGCATTCAACTCTCTGTTTGCCTCACAGGTGAACCCAGAGAAACGTTTTTCAAAGCAAAACAAAAAATAATGCTTCTCATTGGACAAGTTCATGTAGCCCCTCCCCTGGGTGCCTAGTGAATTGGACCCGGGTCTTGATGTTGTGCCAAAACGGGGCACAGCATCCACTTCCTGCTTTGTCTCTATAATTTGATTCCCATAAACATTACTATGGGATAAGTAGCTATAGTGATGAAGGGGGGTAAATGAAAGGTGTTTAATCCTTAATGTGAGTGGTGCTAAACACTGAGGAGGATGGAGGGATTAAAAAGGTGGGTGTGTTGCTTTGAAGGGAAAGAGGAAGGCATGTCTAGACAGAGAGAAACCACATGGACGTGTGTGTGTGTGTGTGTGTGTGTGTGTGTGTGTGTGTGTGTGTGTGTGTGTGTGTGTGTGTGTGTGTGTGTGTGTGTGTGTGTGTGTGTGTGTGTGTGTGTGTGCGCACAGAGTGAGGAGCAGGCTAGTTTATGATGTGTGTGTAAACAAGCGGTCCAGTGTGGGGTGTGTCCTCTTGTCTATAATGGAGAATCTGTCACTTAGACTATTGATGCAGAGCAAGAACAACCTTACTACATCATTACCCCCATCCACCAAAGTATCAGTGTTTCTCTATTACATTAGTACAGTGGACAGACAGAATGGCATCGTTCTACTATTGGGTATGCCAATGCACTCTTTTACCATCTATGGCGATAGTTTAATGACGTACTTGTACTCCCCTGGTATGATTTGTCATCGAATATACAGGTCCAGTCAAAAGTTTGAACACACCTACTCATTCCAGGTTCGTACGAATTTTCTAGTTTGTAGAATAATAGCGAAGACATCAAAACTATGAAACTACACATATGGAATCATGTAGTAACCAAATCAAAATCTATTTTATATTTGAGATTCTTCAAAGTAGCCACCCCTTGCCTTGATGACAGCTTTGCACACTATTGGCATTCTCTCAACCAGCTTCATGAAGTAGTCACCTGGAATACATTTCAATTTCCTTCTTAATGCGTTTGAGCCAATCAGTTGTGTTGCGACAAGGTAGGGGTGGTATGCAGAAGATAGCCCTATTTGGTAAAAGACCAAGTCCATATTATGGCAAGAGCAGCTCAAATGAGCAAAGAGAAATGACAGTCCATCATTACTTTAAGATATGAAGGTCAGTCAATCAGGAACTTTGAAAGTTTCTTCAAGTGCAGTTGCAAAAACCATCAAGCGCTATGATGAAACTAGATCTCATGAGGAACCGCCACAGGAAAGAAAGACCCAGAGTCTCCTCTGCTGCAAAGGATAAGTTCATTAGAGTTTCCAGCCTCAGAAATCGGCAATGAACTGCAACTCAGATTGTAACCCAAATAAATGCTTCACAGAGTTCAAGTAACAGACACATCTCAACATCAACTGTTCAGAGGATACTGCGTGAATCAGGCCTTCATGGTCGAATTGCTGCAAAGAAACCACTACGAAGTACACCATTAAGAAGAAGAGATTTGCTTGGATCAAGAAACCTGAGCAATGGGCATTAGACCAGTGGGAATCTGTCCTTTGGTCTGATGAGTCCAAATTTGAGATTTTTGCTTCCAACCGCCATGTCTTTGTGAGACACAGAGTAGGTGAATGGATGTTCTTCGCATGTGTGGTTCCCACAGTGAAGCATGGATGAGAAGGTGTGATGGTGTGGGGGTGCTTTGCTGGTGACACTGTCTGTGATTTATTTAGAATTCAAGGCACACTTAACCAGCATGGCTACCACAGTATTCTGCAGCAATATGCAATCCCGTATGGTTTGCACTTAATGGGACTATCATTTGTTTTTCAACAGGACAAAGATCCAAAACACACCTCCAGGCTGTGTAAGGGCTATTTGACCAAGAATGATAGTGATGGAGTGCTGCATCAGATGACCTGGCCTCCTCAATCACCCGACCTCAACCCAATTGAGATGGTTTGGGATGAGTTGGACTGCAGAGTGAAGGAAAAGCAGCCAACAAGTTGGAACTCCTTCAAGACTATTGGAAAAGCATTTCAGCTTTTTACCTCATGAAGCTGGTTGAGAGAATGCCAAGAGCGTACAAAGCTGTATATTTTGATTTGTTTAAGATGATTCTATATTTGTTATTTTATAGTTTTGATGTCTTCAATATTATTCTACAAAGTAGAAAATAGTTGAAATTAAGAAAACCCCTTGAATGAGTAGTATGTATGCACACGACTGTAAGTCGCAATGCATATATATACATATATACATATACATATGCCATTTAGCAGTTGTTTTATGCACAGCGACTTACAGTCGTGTGCATAAATTTTACGTATTGTGCCAATGGGAATCAAATCCACAACCCTGGCTGTGCAAGAATTTGTACATTTTTGGGGTACCTCTCTGCACTCTCCCAGACTGCTCTGTTTTTTACTCTAAATCCATGTTGGGTTGAACCAGTAACCCCAGACTCTGACAGCACCATGAATCAACAACGGTCTAGGTCACAATGCCCTAGCTCACCCCTCTCCACCAATCACAGCCTGTGGCTGTCATCAGCACATTCACTTAAGTTGTGCAACGATCTGTCTGTCTTCGATAGATGAAGAGAGATCTTCTTAATCACCAAAAAAGAAGACTGACAGCAGATGTCAGATGTGTGAGGCATAGTAATAAAAATATTTGAAAAGCTTCTTGCTTAGACTGTCTGCCAAGCTGGAGAGAAGTTCTAGAGGGCAGGGAGCCATGCTGTTTAGATAAGTATCTCACCGTCACCACAGCAATGAGTGAACATGTTCCTCACCTTCCACCTCTCCCCTATCTACAGAGCACCTCACAGCCAACATACCACTGTAGCATTACAGTAAATCACTTAATATTAGCATTCAAGGCTAACAGCTAAACGGCTAGTTAGCAGACTACCATTAAATCGCTGAGCCACTTCGCTCATGAACTGAGATACAGTGCAATTACAGAATATGACTTTAAAAGTTGGCTAAGGAGAAAACCTTGACCTATATCTTACAGGAGTGAGGGGAATCAAGGAATCTCTCAGCTCTCAAATGTGATTTTAATCAGCCATCTCATCCTTATTTTCCGCCCGGAACATGGAGGCTATCTACAGGCACAACTTGTCTTTTGTGCCTGTAGATAGTGGCCTATGAGCCATTGAATCATTGACCTTCACCTTAGTCCAGAGGTCCACAGCACACCAGGCCTGAGCTCCAGCTGCTTTCTCTCTAAGTCTCCCCTGCAGTAGGCCTCACATGGGTGAGTGTGTGGGAGTTGGAGTGTGTTCTTGGACACCATCCAGTCAAAATATCTTACAGACTCTTCCCCTGAGATAAGTTCATTTGATTTCCCCCCCGCTCAGTTATCATTATTTCATCAACTAAATATCCAAATGTACAGTACATTCTCCCAGCTCAAGCAGAATGGTTTGTAGTCTAACTCCAGGGACATTGATTGAATGTAGGACACAGCCTAATCCTGTGCTAAGGCTTACTGGCCTCTCTTCAATGTTGTAGCCATGTTACAGTACCATGAGAAGCAGGCCAGCAGTGTAGCTGCAGTGGTATGTGTTGGCTAGGTCTCCTGTTGCTGTATCAGCCTCTGGGCCTCTGCCTGCTTGCTCTCTTTGCTCTGGAAACTCTGACTTAGATCAGGAGAAGGTTGAAGATGTAAGCCCTCTCTTCTTGTTCATTCCAATCCATCAGTCTTACTTGCTGGTCTTACATGGCTTCTTTTGTGGGTCTTTTCCACACTCTTTTCTGTTCTGTTACGTCTCCCTCCTCTTTAAATCTCTTGCTCTCTTATTTTTACTGTCCTCCCCTCCCCTCCCCTCCTCCTCTGTGCGTGTCTCTCTGTGTAACCGCTCACTGTTCCCTTCCTGTGTTCGTTGAGCTCCAATGAAACCAAGATGTTCTCTGAGTCAGCGCTAGGCTAGCCCTGGCCTCTATTACTGCTCATTAGCTCTCCAGTTCCCTCTGTGGTCAAGGGCCTTTAAAACTGTACAGTCCCTGAGCTGGGGCTAACTTCAGAGGAGTTAGCGCTACCGCTAACAAGTTCTACCCTTTGCTAGTGTGAGGCTGTAAAGCTTCAGTATAACATCCCTATGGAAGTGAATTGGATGAGGAGCCACAATAGTTCACAACCTTGCTAGTAGGTATACTCATACAACACAACCACCTGAATGTTATGCCAAAGATCTTTTTGTCTTCCACACCGATGAGTTTGACATGGTCAAACAGTTGAGGTTTTCACGTAATTTCATTGAAACGACTCGTAAACAACCTTGATTCAACCAGTGTGTGCCTAGTGGTCAGTCTATGAGGTGTTGTTCAGTTTCTGTCAGTTATATTGGAATTTTGATGACCACAACAGAGGTGATGAGGTGATGGAAACACACTGACCATCCGTCTGTCCAGTTATGTCTGGTCATCTTTCCCACCCTCTGTTTGTTCGTAGAGGACCTTCTCACGATTCCACAGGATCCTGGTTATGAAAATGGGAAATATGTGGAAAGAATTGGAGGCGGCTCTTGGGTAGACTGAGACGGCTCCAAAAGAAACCGACTGGTTCCCCAGGCCCGCCAGTCTCTCTTGTGAAGACAAGTATCTAGCAGGGAGAGACGGGTGGGCAGGACATCAGAGCTTTAGGTTAGGAGTGTCATGCAGTTTCGGGTTGGTCTCTTTGTGCTTTGAGAAAGACTTGAGCTGTGTTTGAATACCCATACTAACATACTGTATACTACATACTTAATGAGTGTATACTGCATACTATATACTATTAGTTTGTTTTACTATACTGTAAATGAATGGTATTGTTTCAGTTGAGCTTACTAGAGATTCACCTGTTTACCGGAAGTTGATGATGTTGCTATCAAACCTCTTGCTAGCATGTTAGCATAACAAATGACTAGCTAAACATTTTACGATTTCGGGTGTGTTCGTAAATCTGGAGTGCCAGGGTGTGCTCTGGGCGTTCGTAAATCCAGAGCGTTGTCAGATTATTGCTCGATTATTGGCTCGAAAACCACACGTTTGTTATTTTTGTAGCTAAATACAGTATAGGCGCAGTTACGTTTCATATGCAAACACATGCCGTTTCCTACTCCTAGTCACAACACTGATCAACTCGTTGTTAGCTGGCTAGCTAGCATCACTACCTACCTCGATGACTGAAGGCAAAAAAATATCCTATTCCATCGCTATGGCAGGGAACATTCCGCCACCAAATCCCATGGTTCTCACAGGGGACTGGAATACTAATTGGGACAACTTCAGGGATGAATTCGAGGACTATGCGCTGGCGACCGGTCTACATGAGAAACCCAACGAGGTACAAGCGGCAACTCTGATGAGTTTAATGGGCAGCAAATGCAGGCATATCTACCAGCACAATCTCACCTTCACAGCACGACAACAGTGTGATGCAAAGGCTATATTGGATGCATTGGAGAATGACTTCAAACCCGCCAGAAACGTCATTTACGAGCGGTTTGTTTTCGGAAGCTGCAAACAAGAAGAGGGTGAGTCTGTACACAACTTTGTAACCCGTTTGAGAGAAAAATCCGCCACTTGTGAATATGTGGGATTGAAAGATGAATTGATTCGTAACAAAATAGTGCTGGGAATTGCAAATGAGGATACGCGCCGGCGTCTACTGAGAGAGAGAGGCTTAACATTAGTAACTGCCATCGAAATGTGCCGCACTGCTGAAGTCACTGACATGAGAATGAGAGCAATGGAAATCAAAACCCCACTCTCCGACGTTGATACTGCTCACGCTGTTGCCAGGCAGACATTCAGACAAAACCAATTGAGGCAGAGTAATTCACCACGAACGGTGAACACAGAGAACATGTAAATAATGTGGGAATACACAGTCTGCATCGACCCAAAGCATCTGAACCAAGCACTGAAACAATCCCACTACATCATACCGACACTAGAGGATGTCCTCTACAAGCTTTCCAAGGCCAGGATTTTCACCATGGTGGATGCCCGAGATACATTCCTTCAATGCAAGCTGGACGAAGAAAGCAGCTTCATGACTACCTTCTGAACCCCCTGGGGTCGGAAACGCTGGTTCAAGCTCCCGTTTGGTGTCTCAGTGGCGCCTGAGGTATACCAACGCAAGCAGCACGAGTTACTGGCTGGGCTTAAGGTCATTGAACCCATTGCCAATGATGTCCTGATCGTAGACTGTGGTGACACAGATGAAGAAGCAGAACGCAACCACGATGTGAAGCTCCTGGTACTGATGAAGCACTGCCGATCAGTTAAGCTTCGTCTTGGTGTGAAGAAGCTGCAGTTCAAGGTGAAAGATATCCACTTCCATGGCCACATTCTCTCGGCCAAAGGCCTGAAGCCGGACCCAGACAAGGTCAGAGCGATCCTCGACATGCCAAACCCGTCTGATGCAAAAGGAGTACAGCGTCTCATCGGCTTTGCAAACATCTTGCAAAATTCATGCCACACCTATCAGCAGTCTGTGAGCCTCTGCGCCGGTTGCTGGACAAAGACACACCATGACACTGGCTACCCAAGCACGAGGCCGCAGTGCAGGAGATGAAATCTCTGGCTTCATCCATGCCAGTGTCGCGCTACTACGACATCATGAAGCCTGTCACAATCCAGAGCGACTCAAGCCAAAGGGGACTTGGATGCTGCCTTATGCAGGAAGGCCAGCCCATTGCATTTGCCTCGAGAGTGCTCACCCCCACCGAACAAAACTATGCACAAATTGAGAAAGAGTGCTTCAGCATCGTCGTCTCCTACCAGCACTTCCATCACTACTTATATGGTCGAGAGCTGGTCACTGCTGAAACTGACCTCAAACCACTCATTGCCATATTCAGCAAACCTCTCCTCAACGTGCCCAAGAGGCTTCAAAGCATGCTCCTGACTCTGCAAAACTACAGCCTGAAGGTCATTTACATGCCAGGACCAGAGATGTACATCAGCGACACACTGAGCAGGGCAACAGCACAATGTACAGGCAGAGGCACTGCCTATCAGCAGCATGCCATTTGTTCACTACAGCAGGAACAACAAGATGTTCAACAGATCAATCAGGCAGACTACGTCATAGATCACTGCCTAGCCCAGATCAGGCAACACACTGACAAGGACGAACACCTACAGTCACTGAAGTCCATGGCTCTCGCAGGTTGGCCATACCTGAAAGAGGAGACACCTTTCCCAGTGAGAGAATACTGGACCTTTTGAGATGAGATCAGCGTGCAAAATTGTGTTTTGTTCAGAGGTCAGAAGGTCATTATTCCCAAATCACTACGTCCAGAGATGCTTACCCGCATACACTCCAGTCACGTTGGAGGTGACGCATGCTACCGCCAGGCTTCGTGAAACATTATACTGGCCAAACATGCAAGCAGAAATTAAAGACTTTGTCAGCAGCTGTACCATGTGCAACGAGTACGTTCATGAACAGCAAAAGGAAACCATGATGTCACACAAACTGTCTACAAGGGCCTGGCAAATCGTCAGCATCGACTTACTCAGCCACAGACAAAAGAAAACAAACAGACAAAATCTTCTCATTGTTGATCACTACTCTGACTTTTGGGAAATTGAACTGCTCCCTGACTTGTCTGCAGAGACGGTCATAAAGCGCTGCAAGGCGCAGTTTGCAAGGCAAGGTCAGCCTGACAAGGTAATCACGGACAATGGCCCACAATTCACTGTACAGTTCAAGCGTTTCGCCTCAG